>NW_021940924.1:21631-158435 GCF_004337985.1 Pyricularia pennisetigena | reverse complement strand
GGGGGGGGGCGCAATTTGGAACTACCATTTGGGAACGCGAGAATTCTGTGTTGGGAAAAAATTAAAATGCCTGCCATAATCTGTAGTCTATCAGACATTTTTCCTAGCGTAAAGTACATAACAGTCATGAATTCCAAAATAACTTTTAAAATGAAAACCTGACCCAACCTCCATTGAACTGTGTACATTTGCTACCATAGGCTCACGGGATTCACTCGACCAACCGAGCAGGCCTACATAGGCTACATCTGATATTCTCACGGGACGCAATGGACCGACACACAGCTCAGTAGGCCGAACAACTTCAATCCAACCCTGCACACATACACTGATGCCACTCAATCTCGGATAACGGCACTTTGGGAATCGCCTCAAACACTTCACCACGTCAGCAACCTGCATGCACAGTCCCAAGAACACTCCGCCTGGCTGCAGGACCGAGTGGAGTGCTATGCCTTTTTTTCCCTTCCCCCTCTCGTAAACCCCAGATCTCGGCGCTGATGAATTGGAGTAACACAGGTACGCAGTGAGTCTATCTTGCCTCCCTAGCTGCCAGCTGCCAGCTGCCAAAACAAAGAGCCGCGGGATGACCTCCGCCCCCGCAGGAGCCCAGCAATGTAATCAAGACCGGCACTCTAGATGCCGAGGCCAGCAAGTCAAGGTAAAGCTCGCCTCTCCCAGCAACAAATGTGCACTTGCCAAAGTGGATCCCCCTGAGGAGGTGCTTGGTTGGTTGTTTCGTCGCTCGGCGCGTCCAGGCCTATCGAATCCTGTGGCTACAAGGCATATGAGCACAGTCCATTTGGGGTAAGTGGGCTTTTTTTTCAAAACGGCCCCCTCTTTTTCTTCTTTTTCTCTTGTCCGTGTCTTGATCCTCCCTTGCAAGCTGCTGGCAATTCTCAACGGCAAAAAAAAAACAATCCCACAGTGGAGGTATCGGAGCCTCAAAATCCTTGTATTGCTAGGACTCTCACATTCCCGAGATGCTCCTGACTTGAACCGTGTCGTTGTAGAATACACATAGAGGATACAGTCCTTTGAGAATCCAGTGTGACGGTAGCGCTCATGTAGCCCATAATGCCACAGACAGTGATAATGTTCGACTCGACTTCGACCTCACCAGAATTGGGCGTCACGTCGCAGATGACGTCGGCGACAATAGCTGCTTGATTAGTCTAAATCGTACATATGAGGTGGGGCTGCTGAATGAATTCCACCACAAGTTCAATTCTTCTAGGGTGCGTTATCATTAAATGATAAGCCTGAGAGTCACCGGCACCAGTAGAATGAATCCCTTGTAAAACAAGATGTAGGTTATAAAGTTTCAGTCGAAGGTGAGGTCCTCTGCGTGGTCAGTGCTGACTCATGTCGTTCATTGATCCCCTCTCGCTTGCTGTCGTGGACACCTTCAAAACCCATCGCCCCGTATCCGCCTCGCAAGCTGGATATCCTTCTGCATGATGGTGACGCGCTTGGCTTTGATGGCGCACAGGTTAGTGTCCTCAAGCAGCTTCACTAGATAGTCCTCAGCGGCCTCCTGCAGAGCCAGGATGGCGTGGGACTGCCACCTGAAGTCCTCATCGACGGGACGGACGCTATGGGCAACCTCACGAACGAGCCGGGTGAACGGCAACTTACTCATGAGCAAGCTGGTGCTCTTCTGATAGCGCCTGATCTCACGCAGAGCGACAGTTCCTGGGCGGTACCTTCGTGGCTTCTTTTGCGGGATCGGGTCGCCGGCTACACCAGGATAGGGTTCTTTTTATTTAGTAGATGACTTTGGCAAGCCTCATGACCAGCGGCGAGTCGAAGGACTCATAAAGTTTTAGGATCACGTACGCATTACGCCACTATCTCTTGACGCATAGGAAGGTCTGTTCGCTGACTTTGGTGGCATTTTATTTTTATGTAGGCAGCCTTTTGCTGAGTATTTCAGATATGACTGCGCACTTGATCTCACACCATGTGAAACCAGCCATACGCTTTCGACAGAGGCATATACTCTTTTGGGCAGATCCCAACACATACGACCGGGCTCGTGTGTAGACTAACTAAAACATATTTAATTTATAGTCAGATCATGATGTAAAAAGTTCCAAACATAAGAAATAAGGGTGTTCATATACTCAAATAAGAGTCGCCAAGCTGAGTGAGGGTTGCCGTCCAAGAGGCAGATTTGGGAGCCAGAACCGTCGGTTCAGAGCGAGACCCAGATATCACTTAGATAGGTACACGCGCTTGTGCGTTGCACTAGAGTGCCTTGCACATAAGTGGACCATGTTTCTGCAGTCCCCGTTACCTGCTGTCAGAAATTCAAAAACCACCGTCCAAAACCCGGACTGCAGGTAGAAAAGCAAAAACGGGTGTAGTCATGGTCGGGTCCTGTGTCAAATGTCTCCTCGTCCCCGTTTCGAGCTTTGTTTGTAGGTAGTTGTGCAATTAACACCAAACAGGAGCGTAGAACTAAAAACAAGAAATAAGCTACATAAGAGCGACATCAGTCCTGGGAATAGCGTCACCTGGGAGGAAATAAACAGTGAACAGAGCCGGCTGTCGCTACTGACTGCACAGTTGATCAACGTTAACACCACAAACCCCTCCCATGCCCGTTGACAGTTTGTTAGAATGTTGCCAGCTGCCATGAGAAACTCAGCAAAGCTCGAGCCAGTTCCGATCCCCGGAAACAGCTTAAAATAAATGAACTCAGTCTGTATAGGGCATTGATATGGGAGGGTTGCTTCTGTGCTGCGATGAATAATCCAAAAGACGCGTTCCCCATTTTGATGTCGCCATCTATGTCGGCGGGAATCGTGGCGGGCGAGTGGGACAAGAGGCATTGGTGCTGGGCAGGTGAGCAATAAGTGCAAGCATGATAACAGGCGTATTTGTCGCTTGTCTGGCGCTGGTCGAGAGAGGGAGAAAAAGCCCGATGGCAGTTTTTGGTCGTTCGGTTGAATTCGTTATCAAGATGCGGAGCCTGACTTTTGTCCCCAATCAAACTCAAGCTTATCTCGTCAACACTGAGTTTTTGTTGGGAAACAGTTTGGGGTGTGAAGGCTTTAGAAGATGCTTTTTAATAATAGTTATTTTGTCACCAACAGCTGCCGAGGCAGAGTGTTTGTTGTAGCTGACTTTTCGCGTGCTATTCCAATTAGATGAAAATGATACATTTTCGCATGTGTTCTCAAGATTCCGCCTTACTTACAGATCAAGTGATGGTAGGGTACCACTTCTCCTTCAAGCCTTTGCTGTAGAAACGTCCTCCAGGGGGCCGCAAAAGTTAATTTTTTTACGTGAAACTGGATTTTGTAAGTTGGTCAACTGTACCAAAGTGATTGGTATTGCATATATTATAAGATGACAACTGAGCGCTTAGAACCAGGAACTAGGATTGGGAAGCAAGGTAACTCGATGTAGCCTTCGCCATCAATTGACATTAGGTTGTCGTTGCTTGCTAATCATCAATTAACTGCCCGTTCTTGCGCACGTATGTAATCCCTGCGTGCTCCTCGACCAGCTCAATTTTCTCGACGAGGGCGAGGCAGGCGACAGGTCGAGGCAAGAAGCGCTGCTCCTCTTGCATTGTCCATAGCTGTCGTATCTCGGAAGCAGCAGCATCAAAGCTGGCGTCTGAGTGGTTGTACATATGGCAAGAGCCTGAACCTCATTTTTGGTCCGGCTCCAGGCGCGGTCCAAGTCTCCACGCCGCGGCCGTCTCAGCTGCCGCGGAACGATGCAGGGTCGTCCATGAATAATACGCCTTCGCAAGTGATATGCCATCGCCGTTTAAAATTAATCGAGATACCTCGCACCTAATTACATCAGTGGATTTGAGCAAAGCCGTCATGCCAGTGTTCAACAGTGTAAACAAGCCAGATGACTAGCACCAGCTGTCATAAACTCTGTTGTACCTTCCATACCCTCTGCCATGCCCCCCTCGGCCTCGACCCCGGCCACCGCGACCACCCAGCCCTCTTTCAAACCCATCATGCCTACCTTGATGGTACAAGTCCCTTGTTCGACCACCGGGCCAGCGAATCCGGTCAGTTGATCTCCGATCATCGGAATCAGCAAAGCGTACTTGCAGCCCTGAGAAGGGCTTAGCCGGGGCGAATTGAAGTGGTTCGAGGCAAGACATATCGACCGCGTCCGAGGAGAGAATATTGAATGCCTTAGCTGCATTCTCCGTCGTTTCGAATATAAGTGTAACTGAGTTCTTGCTCTGCCACTGAACATCAAAGTGGATGTCCAGTTCTAGATCTTTGAAGTAGATTGGGATTTGGTGTATGTTCAGCCCACGAAGAACGATTCTGTGTGAAAGTTCCAACGCATTCGCCTCGGGTTTGCAGCTTTCGATTTCGCCCTGATGCAGTTGTTAAGAGACTATCTTGCTATTAGGAAAAGGCAGTTTCATACCTCGTCGCCAAACTCGTGGTTAGACTCCCAGTCCATTGCGTAAATGATTCAAAGCTTAATGTGATATTGTGCTCTAGTATGTAGCTTTCTCGATCATTGAACTCGAGTTATGTTGGTAGACTTTTATATAGAGTCCACGTTAGTTATACCAAATGTCACAATGCGCTCTTAGACTTCGAAAATGACTTATAAATCTTGCGGCCTCTATGATCTTGACTGTCAGTTATGCCAAGCATTAGTCATACCACTCCGAAAAGTCGGTTGTGGCTGTGGTGGCGACTGAGGTCGGACAGGTTTCAGATTGTCATCCAAAAATTGCGATTCGGAATTCTTTTTTACGGACGCGTGTGCATAGGAAGCTGATGGAATCTCCACAGCGGGTTAGTCAAGCTTAGGTATCTAGGAAGCTTCAGAGTACTACGTAATTTTAGATTTTATGGATGGCTGGTTTAATGTTTGACTTGCAAACAGCAGTATACTTCACTGCACATGATGCCTGGTTGACTGTTCCATTACCACTTTTCTCTTTTCGTTGATGCAGATATCATGGAAGGAAACCCTAAGCACCTCAGCCGCTGATCAGCAATTTGACTTGCGCCGTTTTAGAACCAAAGGTTCTGTCCCATACGAGACAACATTCGTTAGATCATTCGGACGTCAAAGAGATAGATTGTGATAAAAGTCAACTGAAGTGATCTCAAGGAGTGCAAGAAGTACAGTATAGGCGTATGGTTCCTAGTCAGTGGCTTTTATTAAGTTCACTGAGAAGAAGTCAAGATAGTCTTCTCGCTTGGGCTGCCTACCAATACGTGCACTGTTTGGTTCTGATCTTTTCCGGTGATCTACGATTCTAAATCCTGCCTCTATTTGTTGGCTACTTACAAGTCTTTGCAGTAGTTAAGTGGAAAGCTGCTTATATCACAACCGTCCTTTCAATTTTCGTGCAATGTGACACTAAATGATTCGGTTCTACTAGAAACACGAATACTGGTCTGGGACAAGTGGCACCCATCCGCAGAAATAGTACGTTGTTGCTGAAGGCTGGTGGCCTATTCGAAAGCTTTCTGAGGATTCCCTTAGTTGCATCATGAAGGCGTCTTAGGTTTTAGTATGAGCTCTTAGTCGGCATTGAGAGAATCCCGAGCACTCATATTTACCGTTAATAGGCTCTGGCTGATTATTGTAGTCGAGCTCGAATATGAAAGGCTCAGCTCATATGACTGGCTAAATCATCAAGAGCTTTTGAACTTGATATGGTTTCGCTAGCAAGTTGACCAATCTCTTCTTGTACCACTACGTGACTTAACTGTGGATCTGGCCCTTCGAACTTCAATGCTCCCATATCAGGTCTTCGGCCATCATTTTGGCAGTTCTCAAGCTGCTGCCACGCCCTATTTGAGTCACCTCCAGAAAGCCCTTATAAGATGCACCAAGAATAAATTCTTCCATAGAGGCTCATCTGCTCTTCAACTTCCGACAGGCTGGGCCTAGGGGTAGAAGGGAAAACTGCTGCGGCTGGAGGGCGATAGAGGCTGCGTTGTTATACATAAGACCGCCATCTTGAAACGAACCTGGACACCATTCAGAGCCCCCATCGCGTTCGGTTCGCCCGCGCCAAGCCGCCGCCCCATTGGACGGCTTGCGAACCGGACGACCGTGGCCCTCGGTTCCCGGCTCACCGTTGGCCGCCGAACTGGCTCGCACCGCATCCAGGCCCCTTTGCGACCGGCGAGATTACTTTTGGTCACCCTCGCCTCATTAGCTGCGTTTCTCCAATGGACCCACTCCCTCAGGCGCGCTCCCCGACCTGCTCTCGACGAACTCTCCTTGCACCAGGCTGAGAAGGAATTGGCGACCTGCCATGGTCCATTCGTGTTGCGATCAAGGTATCGGGGTAACCTGTTCTTATGGTAAAGTACAGTGGGTTGGAGCAACTGAGCGTCGACAACGATAACTGGGGTTCTCAATGACTGTGGTTAAGTGATGATCCGTCTCAAGTAAGTATCGAGGTTAACTAGAGTTTGGTTGCTGCGAAGCAACCCTAGAAGTCAATCTATCTACACTGTTTGATCTGTGATTCCCAACTGAGATTCTACAGATCATTAAGATCATTCTTCTTGGCAGTCACGTGAGGCAATGTAACTTCTTTCTTAGGTAATCCTGGTACTGCCAGTTGGTATTTCTTCTGGGCGTGTCGTCAGGAGGGGTGTGACCCTTGTCTTCTTGGTACCGGCCCTGGTCGTAACAATTCGGTCCTCTTAGTTACCATTCACGACAAGTTTAAGCACATGGATAGCTTAATATCTACCTGCCGATTATACCTGGTATTTTTGCCAAACACATCATGTTTTTGTTTTCTTTTTGAAACAACGACCAAAAAACCTAGGTAAGGTACTGGGCGACGCAATGCAGCCATCGAATAATAACACAAATGCCGTGGGCACTTTCTGTGTTACCCAGAGGCACTTTATCCACTGAGCCACTTCCCCAGCATTGCTATGCGCGGTTGCTGAGAATTTCCATTTGAATCCAACAATATAGATCCCTAAAAGGATAATCTCCAACATCGTCCAGAACTCTGATCGCGTCTGCTGAGACTTGACTAAAGACATAGGGCTTATGGTACGACACTGCTTCGAGTTTCTCGTGACTTCTCGTCCGACAGGTTTAGAACTTTTCTGTGTAATAGGGGTCGACTTGTCTACTATAGCAACATTGAAGTCTTGGGTCAGGAGGATCCGCGTGACCATAAACTAACTGACCATCCTCGCTTATCGTGCTGGGAAATACAGTCTGGGACATATCCATCCATTTTTGGCAGCGGCCATAAATTCGCGACCTTTTTCATTAGCAGCTGGGCCACCTAAAAAGGGCCCTCTGAAGAAGCCATGTGCGGCGCCGTCCATCCTTTGGCATTGACGACCTTGAATTTCATGCTCGTTTCAATCAAGAGCCGAGTTAAGTTGTAATGGCCTTCCCGAGACGCCCAATTAGTACTTTGTTGTTACATATGCCTGTGCTCGCCTGCTCCCAAAAATTGGACGAGGCTCAGTCCCTTTATTTCACGCTAATGAAGTGGGGCTCCATACTCTTCGTTTCTCCATCTTTGAATCCCATGCACCTTGCTCAATTTGTAGAGTGTTCGCACCCCTCTATTTCAACTATCGCCCCACTTCAGGTGGTTTCGTAGATTTTGCTGCACGTACTAGCAGATACGTACCGACACTTCTTCATTCAGTCTGCAATACGCGACGCGTTCATTGCGGGACCCGACGTGGCGATTTGGCCTGCGAAAGCGGATCTATGTGGGTTTTGGTTTCTCGATCTGGCGCACCATAGCGATGTTCGCCCATCGCTGTGTTAAAATCTTTGCCTTCGCTTCCAAAAAATTGGATAATTCTGAATCCAGGTTGAGCGGCAACGTCAACAGCTGTTTGTAAATTATTTGTTGCAGCATCTCATTTATTGCAGAATTGTTGTTCCGAATGAAGAAGACAGTGAGTTTGTGCTAGATCAAAAACCTCTGGGCTGCTTCATCCAGCGCACGGGCCATACGTAACTGGAGCAACCACCCAAAAGCTGGGGCAACACCAGTTAACTCGCCTCTTCATTCGGGATCAATCGTCAATTCCAACAACATACCGAACTACACGAAGAAGCGCAATAAGCCCATGCACCGGCCACCGAGACCTCTGAACCATCTCGTCGTTCCCACATAATATGAAAGGTCGTGATATTCTTGCTTGGCTCTCTGTCCAGCACGATACTCTCCCGCAGCCTCAGATCCGCAAACGCAAACGCACTCAGGGTCTCCAGACTCCGCCGCCAGACAGCACCAGCTCCATTGGCACGATGGATACGCCAGCAAAACGCACCGCCACGCATATCGACGAAGATCAGGAGACTCCACGGGCCTCACGGTCATACCCGGCAGGAGGATCGCTGCCTTCGACATCCTCAAGAACGAGCCAACGCAGTCGCGCGTCTCCGTCCAAAAGAAGGAGGGAGGTGGAATCTATGGAGAGGTTGTCCTTGCGCACCAGGTCCTTTTCCACGAAGAAGCCTAATGATCTCCCAGAGACTTTAAAGATTATACTCCGCGATCTCACACAGGCCAGTAAAGGAAGGCGCATCATTTCTTGGTCCCGGCGTAAGGAGATTCCCTGTACAGAGGACAGCATCGAAGATTGGCATTTCCTTCCTTGCGATTCAGAAGAAGCCGAGTCCCCATCCTTTAAAGATGTCTGTAAGATCCAAAAAAGGGCTGGTAAATATGCCGAAGCGTCTTATGACGAAGCGGCTTGGACCGCGGGGGTTGTTTTCCCCCTGCTTGAATTAGCGATACCCGATGACGAACAGCTAGTTCGGGTGCCTTGGTAATTAATTACTGCCTGCTTCCGTTCTGCCTTTTGAGGATCTTTGAGATCGAGACTAACTTTCGGTATCCGCCGTTCATAGTACGTCGGCGAGAGTTGTTGATAGGGATTTGCTGCCTCCAGCCTACGCCAGCGGCAAGATGGTTGACATTTGCCTTGCGATCGACCCATCGTGGGCCCCACAAAGCAACGAAGTTACCTCCCCTTCCACCGCCACAACAACCTCTGGCGTCGACCTCAACATCGATAACGGAGCAAGAGTCGCAGATTCCCTGCGCATGATACAAAGGCATCAGCCTTTCAAGACTGTTAACCACACGGATTACCAACCTTTATCAGAATCCCCCATCGCGCTGAGTATCGAAATCAAGCGTCCGAGCGGCGATAGCGAAGAGGCCCAAAGGCAGCTGGCTGTTTGGCAATACGCACATTGGAACATGCTGCAGCTTTTGGCCTCAACCAAGATTGACGGTCGTCTCTCAACGTTGGAAGGATTATCCTTTCTTCCAGGTATTTACATTGTCGGACACAAGTGGGAATTTTCGGCAACAATTCGCAATAATACTGGGGAAGTGGTTCAGTGGATAGACTGCCCTCTGGGCAGCACAGAAACTGCTCACGGCATTTATGCCATTATTTGGGGGCTGCGTCGCATCGCCCAGTACCTTGCCCAGGTGTATTGGCCGTGGTTTCAAAAAAACATACTGCGTTTGGCAAATGGACCTGATTTATAGAATTAGCATATAATGACAGTTAATGACAAAGTTGATCATCAGCTTCGTTTCCAAGCATTGTGAATTCAGGACGAGTTCATGCGGCAAGCCCATGTCGACTCTATGCTTTACTTACCCAGTGAATCTCTTCAATCTTCACCATCACTTGTACCTGCTTCTATAGACTGCTTAAATGTACCCTTTTGAGTGCCTCTGGCCGCCTAGCTGGGCAAATTCTCCAGACATGATTCTGCCTCCAGGATTTACCGCGGCACGAAGAGGGCAAAGGGCCGAATCATATGACAGCAGATCATGGGCCAGCTGACCATCTTGCGCAATCAAGCGCTTATCGATTAGCGATACAACCTCCGACGCGTCACCACCGACGCGCCACAAGCTATGCCCCCAGATCCTCAATCAGTTCGATCGTGTTTCGTCCGTGCACGAGGCCCACCCGGCCAATCACGCCGCTCGCCTCAATCTATTCGACTTGGAGAATGTGGGAAGCCATGAGAAAATATAGTTTGTGCAGAGATCAGCGGAAACTAAATACCCATTGCATCCAAGTCTCTAAACTAGCTATTTCATATTCTGTTTCAGTCGATTGAGAGCGATGAAGAATTTATGTTCGAGGTTTGACATCCACTGAAGTTTGTAACCGTGCCCTTTGCCAATTCCAATTCTGCCAAAACATGCTTGAGCAAAGTCTCAGCTTTCTCTATGCCTTCTCTTATCTCTAATAGGATAGTTTCAAGGTTTTTCACGTCTTTCTTGCACTGACAGTCACAGCTACCGTAACGATGGCTTAGGGACATTTCCGACATCTCATTGTCGGAACAAAGTTCATCTGGAACAACGAAGTCAACGAGACTGCCGGTGCTATCTGAGTCATCAGAACTAATCTCCTTTACTTCGTTGATCGACATGTTCGCATAGTCCATCGAACTGCGCAGAGAGTTGTCCGGATTTTGACCGCGAAAAGGAGGAATGTTTACCGAGTATACTTTGAGAAATTGAGAGTTTGACGCAGTATATATTCAGGCTCCGGCTTCTCATGACAACCTTATGTCCAATTCCCATATAGAAAGTAGCATAAAATCGCCAGTAATCAGCTCTAGAGCGACTGCCAGATCCAAAAGCACAAACCAACTAGAACAACCACGCCGCCCACATCGTAGACCATATCCAAAATTGGCTACAAAAAGCTGCTTCATACACCCCAGATTGCCAAGCAACAAGGCTCAAACTAGTTGTGAGAACTATTCACGCCATGCAGTTTGGAGCAAATCTATCTTTCGCTTTCAGTACAGACATTGAATCTTCAAAGTGTAGGAACGGCCTGATGCTACCTGAGTCTACCCAAGGTGGAGGGAGATCCGGATTTGGCGACAAAAGAAGCTGGTACTGACATTGAGTCAGTTATTTATCGTTATCTTGGCATATGGCTCCCGCTGCGGTTGGAGTCGTGACTAGCGATCACCATTGAGGCTGTGACAGGCGATGTACTAGGTCTATCAGATGATCTGGTATCCGTGTGCTTTGCTTCTACAGCAAAACCAACGTTATTTGTGCTCTCTACAATGCCCGATCAATGTAGCAAAACCCAACATTACATCTTAACAACCGTCTTCCAAATTTAGAACCTCAAAAAGCAAACAGCCCGCAAGGCGTTGTTTGCAGCATTATCAATTATACAAATACCTATGTCGACCTATACTCTCATCTCGACTAGTTTCTGCTTCCAGAATGCAAATCCACATCAGAGGCAATCTGCACAATTGTAACAGCACTGGTCTAATATAGCAAACAACCTACAAATTTCAAAAAGTATCGGGTTCTTTACCTTTGATATCGCACTTTGAACCTAGCCCTAACCCTTAGGTCGGGTCCACTTTAATCCAATGCAAACGCGACACAACAGTAGCTCGTGAACCAAAACAATGTTGCGACCGTATGAACTTGCGAGCAAAAGCGAATCGTGTTTGCTGCCTGGAATTGGCTAGCAAGGACCACGGCGGACAAAACCTCGTCCTCTAGATCAGACTGCATTGTAAAGCCCAGTAAGAACACATCCACAAGCTCAAACAATTATTATAGCGACGTTTTGCTCGAAACAGCAACGCCCCATCCAAACTAGAACCATGACTCGACACGGTCCCATGCCGGTTCACGACCGAGTCAACAAGACCGGACGAAGGATAAGGGCTGATGAGAGTTTGAGCAGCAAGGACAGAGATCGTATCGCTCTCAATCTGCAGCGCCTGCAAAAGCCAGGGGGCAACGAGGCTGATAGAACAAAGGCGAGGATACTGCGCGAAAGCATGCAATATCTGCTCAAAAGCAACTGTCGCCACAGCTTACTGGCTCTCCTGGCCCTTGGAGGCGAGCCTTACAAGCTGAACAAAAGCACAAAGGATCCAAGTGTCGAACCTGTCAAGACCCAATCCGTCTTGATAGCAAAAGTAGGAATTGGGTTTTTGAACAGATGGACAATGCTCGTCCCCACCTTGACGTCGAAAAAACGTGCTTGGATCTATGGCTCAACGAACTGTGGATTCCAAAAGAACGAGAGGTGTATGACGCCCTGCAAGCGAACCTGAATCTATGGCCTGTTTGCAATACTCTAGCGTCACATGTCAGAAAGCACGGGCTTTTCGACCTTTACGTGGAGTCGAACATGGCCTTGCTGGCATCCAGTTGGGACACATACATCCCTCGGCTGATCCACAACGGCGCCCATGTAGTGTTTCCACAAATAGAAACACTGACGCCACCCTATGACTATGTCAAAAAGGAATTGGTGGCAGCGGCCAGACGAAGAACCGGCAATAAAAATGCCATCCCGATGGCGGCGTTCCGGCTCGCGCCAGGAGTCGACTATGGTGAAAGATTAGACGTACGCGACGGCGGCGCCTGCGAAATTGTTGATGCGCTTTCCCACTGTTGCGAGGCGCCCGCGGCAGACAAACCTCGCACCGTTTTCGTGGATGCTATTTTGCCTGGTTCGGATGTGCGAATGCCAGATTTCTTGTCCAACGAATACGTATTTGGCGGCGCTTGCAAGCCTGACATGACGCCAAGGTTGGTGATCGGTCCCTCATCTGGATTTACCGACGTACACATCGACAACGGGACCCATGTCCTTGCGCTGATGGCCGCGGGGGTGTCTAAGCTGTGGGGTATCTGGCCGGGCACTAAGGAAAATGCGGAAACACTGTCGAAGCTCAAGTGTGAAGCAATTTCGGAGGCGCAGGCCAAGGGCGCAAAGAACCCAGATTTCGTCCTGCACAAAGCAGTTCAGGAGCTGCAAGACGGGATATGGTTTTTGACGAGGCCGATGGACCTGTTGTACTTGCGCCCCGGCACGCTCCATGTCGTCTATACTCTCGCCGGCGGTATCCTTGTCGGATGCAATTTTGTCTCGGCCGATGACGTACAGGCGACAGCTCGCGCAGTCGACATGGGCTGGGCTGAAAAGGCCATTTTGGGGAGTATGCGGGACAAACATAACGAGCTTGGTTATTTCATGCAAGCTCTGGAGCTGTGTTTTCAGCGCGAGTTGCAGGACAACGGCAGAACGCCGGTGTACAGGGTAACCGCGGAGCATGCTCGTGCAGAGCTCTGCTCCCGCGCGTACCATTTGCAACGTGTCATGGGAATCCCTGGGTTTTCGAAAAGCAATGCTGTACTACTGTGTAGTAACGAGGATAACAGCACAGAGGGCAGGATCCTTCGACAGAAGAAGATGGTCTGCAAGAAATGCGGGAAGCCATGGGGAGAGCACCAGGAAATCGTCTGAAAGGAAGGATAGAGCCGAAGCAAGACGTCATGTGTTTATGAGACAAAACAGTGAAGCTTGTGGCGTAAAGCCATTGCTTCTATTAAAACATTGAGGTTTATTCCAAGTTGACGCAACAATCGCCTTGCTCGACGGTCTACAGCCTCAAATTCCTGATGTTAGTGGATGACATTCCAAACCCTGTGTTTGTAGGGTCGCTGACGTACAGATGTTTCATTTGTCCTCACGTCAAGCGCTTGTCGCCAATAGAAGTCCTTTTTTGGCCGCCATCATTTTCAACCATCTGAGTCACATTTGCGGGGCCGGATACACTGATTACATTAACGATATCCGCTGTGATTTTTTTCAGCTACCAAAATCACCCTAAGATATGTAGTTTTGATGGCAGCCATACTGTGATTTGACGCAACCAGCTCGAATCGACCATGATGGCTTTTCCGGCACTTGGAATGTTCGTTGCAATTCGTGGTATATTCGGGGAGATCGTCCGGCCGGTACATCCAACAAACGCGGACATAGACATGTTGCTTGTCGCTGGCTCGTATCTCCAAAATCCGTGCAACCTGGTCCACTGTCTTGTGCTCGCCGTCTGGAAGCGTTCTGTATTAATTCGCCTTGAAACGATCAATCGAAGATTCGTTTGTGGCAAAGACAAACTCTTCACTGGAATATTTGACACGTTTACTATGTCCAGATGCAACCGTTAGAAGTGTACGAGTACAATAGGACATATCACAACGACGCCAAACTTACAGATGAAGCGATTGTACCGCGTCATTCTCTTCCATTCTTTTGCAGGCTCAACCGTATAGGAAACATCCATAGTATCGTGGGTCGCAAACTTTCCGGACGGTATAAATGGGGACAGCTGCCTCAACCCTGGTTTGCGCAACCTGCCACATTCGTTTGCAGCAATCACCTTGCGTCTCTTCGGGCCCTGAGCCCTTCAGGTTCCAGGACCTTGACGGTAAACGAACAGCCAGCGTATGCATTATCGTCTTCATTTCGCAGTCGCTTTTTAGATAACGGCATATTATCCTGTCTTGTTCTTGTAAGCTTAGCCCAGGCGTACGGAGGGGCCCGATCGGACGGCTTAGCTTTGTGGCGCGTCGGTGACGTGTCAGAGGTTGAATCGCTAATCGATAAGCGCTCGGCTGCGCAAGTTAGTTCGCTGACTCATGATCCGCCGTCTTATAACTCTTCCCTCACCCTCTTCGTGCTGCGGTAAATTCTAGAGGCAGAATCATGTCTAGAAAAGTTGTCTATCTAAGCGAGTACAACTAGAAATGGTAGTATCGACAGAAGATGAGGTAACTTCGTTGCTTTGTGGGGTCCACGATGGGTCGATCGCAAGGCAAACGTCAACCATCTTGCCGCTGGCGTAGGCTGGAGGCAGCTCCTCAAAAGAGCAGAATGGAAGCAGGCAACATTGACCAAGGCACCAGAACCAGTCGTTCGTCACCCGGTATCGCTAAGTTAAACAGATGGAAAACAACCCCCGTGGTCCAGGCTGCTTCGTCATAAGACGCTTCGGCATATTTACCAGCCCTTTTTGGGTTTTGCAGGCATCTTTAAAGGACGGGAACTCGGCTTTTTCTAAACCGGAAGGAAGGAAATGCCAATCTTCGATGCTGTCCTTTGTACAGGGAATATCCTTACGCCGGGACCAAAAGCTGATGCGCCTTCCTTTGTTGGCCTGTGTAAGATCGCGGAGTGTAATCTTTGAAGCCTCTGAGAGGTTATTAGGCTTCCTTGTGGAAAAAAGACCTGGTGCGCAAGGATAACCTCTCCATGGTTTCCACCTCCCTCCTTTTTTGGACGGAGACGCGCAATTGTGTTGGCTCGTTTTTGAGGATATTGAGGGCAGCGATCCTCCTACCTGGTATGATTTTAGAACCCGTAAAGTCTCAGGATCTTCGTTAATATGCGTGACTGGAGCTGGTGCTGTTTAACGGGGGAGTGTGGAAACCCTGCGTGCGTTCGCGTTTGCGGATCTGAGGCGGCGGGGGAATATCGTGCTGGACAGAGAACCAAGCAAAAATATCACGACCTTTTATATTATGTGGGACCGAGTGGGATAAGGGCAAATTGGCCAATGAAACTGCCAATGGCACGATGGAAACAGTGTCGCGGCCGTCGGACGGGATCCTACGCGGGCGCGAGTACTTTTTGGTATTGATGGGTTTGAACAGTTTTGTACGTCCAATCTGTTGTGTTCGGAAACGTTTGACGTTTGACCCGTGTTGATATTTCGCACAAAGGATATTTGCTGACAGATTTTCTGACCGCTAGACCCCTGTCGTTCCTTCTTTCCACAACTGGCGTTTTCCACATGGTAATCTACTTTCGCTGTGGTCGCTGTTGGAACTTCCAGACTACAATCCATTACCTTATTCATAGGGCGGATGGCGGTGAAAGAGAGAGACAAGAGCTGTCGCATGTATGGCTTTGAAGACGTCGATCCCTTTTCGACCCAATACGACTTTGAGCCAACTTTTGAAGATCGGTTCAAACATAAGTGGCGGTACGAACGCTTCGGCTACCAAGACCCCGCGAGCATCTTCACGACCCTGTCGGAACAGTACAACACCTTTCAATGCAGGCTGCAAAGCCACCGAGCTTTTTATCTCGATGTTGGTTGCATTGCGCTTGAAGCGACGGATGTTTACGATTTCCTCCAGAGGATGGCAACACGCCAGAAGGAGCGGTTCACCGAGCTGCGCGATATGTACCTCGTGATGGACTACGACGTTATGCGGAACAAAAAGCGCATGGACAATTAAAAACATGAGGCTTTACGTGGTGTGAGGACTGACAGGTCTCTGGACGCCTGTGTCATGCTCATTGCTTCGCTTCTGTTGCCCCGTAAGACGCCGACAAAGTTATACCGTGAGGAGCCAAGCGAGCCTCGTCAGGGCAGCCAATAACCAGATATTTCCCGGCCGGACGCGACACCAATACGACAGCCAGGGGGAGGGGCGCAGGAGCAAGAGAAGGAGAGGGAAAAAGCAAATGATAAGGAGCCGGCGAAGCCGGTGTTAGATAATGATCGGGTGAAGCAGCCGCGGCGGAGAAAATCCTCGCCGCGAGCTCCACGGCCTATAAACACTCCGCCCTGGGACGTGCCACACCCCGATGAGCAGGTTCCACCGCCGCCACCACCACAGCCCGACAGTATCTCACATTTTGGTGAATAAAGACCACTACCAAACGACTCCGCGTTTCGGCGGAAGCGCAAAGCACAGATTCCTCCACCGGAGCAGCCTGCAGCCACACGTCACAAAGCACAGGCAGCTCGAGCGAGCAGACGCCTCTCCGGAAAGACCCCCGAATTCGGCGACGGGTCTGATTGGAAACGAAAGGGTACGAGATCATCGGGTGGTTGAAGTGGAGCTTTTTGTATCTTGAGCTGGGAAGGGGGCCATTGCGTACCTACTAGATGTGAAGAACAGGGCGGGCTAAAGTGATTTATCACCCAGGCGAGCCATCAAGTCGGATCGGCCGTACAGCTTGCTATTGGCGTTCAAGGGTTAAAGATGAATTTTCAGCTTGAGGAATGTTTTCCTGTCACCAGAATACCAATTAGATGAGGTTTTGTTCAAAAATTGATTCACCGATAGCGCGTCAGTTTGTTTTCGTGGGCGACGTTGGTTGACCTTCTCAATGTTTGCTTACTATCTCGTTCCCGCATGCAACCCTGCCATAATTGATAATAATGTTGATAGGAATCGTATGATCGCTGCGATCGGTAAAAACAATATATGACAAATAAACGGTAATCTAGTCTCTGTCTTGTAGCTATCTACATGCGTGTCAGAATCGGTTGAAGATTGTTTTTACGTGTCATGAGGTCACCTGGTTAAACACGTGATCTCCCAATTGCATGTCTGCGCATGAACCAACAGATAAGACCCTTCATTAGCTCTTCTATCTCTGAGGGGCCCACAACACTTAAAGGTTATGGCAGACGGTTAATTAGAGCTAAAACTGGACGCTTGTAGCTTATTTTGCAGCGAAATCTGGATCTTCCTCCGGACTCTTAAAGTAGAGTCAAGTGTGACATTTAGAACATGAGATGACCAGACCCTAACCCTGACCCCTGACCAACGACCCACCAGGGTGATACCTTTATCGACGTCGCGTCAAGCTCAGAACTTTGTTTGTTTCCTTTCTTCTGCTCAGAGTAGAATCTTCGTCGATAGATGCCAATAGACTAGCTTCCGTGCTATGCTTACCCTGGCCGTGACAGTATCCATGGCCGCAAAATAAATATCTTGGGCTATTCCACTATGGCGTAACATTCCAAAACCTCCGTCTTTTATAGGTAACGTAATTAACGGGGTAACGAAATCCGTAATTGGGCGTTTTTTCCGTCCTTTAACAGTTAAATTTATAACGAAATTCGCTATTAATTTATCTGTTTTTTCCCATAATTCCCACAAATCTTGGGAATTTAATGTACGGAGCAAATGGCGTAATAACAATTGTGTGCTTTTACGTAAAATTAACAGTCCGTATTGTTTTGGGAGTTTGGTAAGGGCGTTTATTGTCACGGCCAGGCATACATTGGAGAACCTCAGTGTATTAGGCGCTATCGACGAAAATTCTAAACTGAAGAGAAGAGAGAAATTACAATCGACGACGCGCTCAAGAGACGCGCTTAAATCCGGAGGTAGTGGATCCTTGTCCGATCCCTGGCTCGGTGTGGAGCCGAGTCGTGATTCTGAGGGTAGGTCTAGGGGCCTGATCCTCACAAGCTCTCCCTTTCTCCAACTGGTTACCGTTTCGGGGCGTATGGTAGGTTGGAGTTATTGCAGGGAGGTTCAAAGGTAGGACGGAAAGTCGGGGGTGAGGTTTGATGCTGGCTTTTTTGAGGTGACGGGCTCGTTCCTATCGGCCTTTACCTCCATGGATGACATCCGGTAGCATTCCGGCAATCAACACGGATACATTTGTGTCGATTCGCACCCTGCGACATTCTTCGCCCTTGGACCTGATGCGCTCTTAAATTTCTATCTTGGCAACGTCAAGATTACTGCTCTAATTGCGAGTTAATGCGTGAATCGAGGTGGCTAAGTGACATAGTTTCTGTTGGAATAGAGATTTCTGCGTTCAATTCATCAATTGAATAATGAGTCACGGGATTGGCCGCACGGGCCAAATACACGTGACTTCTTCTCGAGTGGTGGTATAAGACGAGAAAGACATTCAGAAGCTCCATTCTAGACTGTTAGATAGTGAATGCACAAGAAAGATACTTTTTACCCTATAACAACGTTCTGTTGATCGATCAACCTAACGAAAGACCTATCAACAGTTTCCATTAATTTGCACTGTCACAACAGTCATGTAGGAGGCGTGGGGAACGTGCTCTGCAGCGCGGGGGGCTTGGCTCGTACGATCAAATGCCGCAGTGAGCAAATAACAAACGACGGTCAAAACCTAGGTCTATGCATCCCCTCTCGCATAGGGAACCGGATGGCGGCTAGGCACCCTATAACTACGTAGAGATTCAAGATATAAAGGAGCAACAAGTGGAACCTTCGCAGGGAATAACTGGACCAAACTCATCCCTGAATCCCTGAGGTACTTACTTACTCTACAATTACCCGTCAGTCAAACTGCTGGGTCACGCCGCAGATTAAGGAAAGTTCACAGCGTGACAAGAGTGACTTATACTTTGGAACGGAGTTCCTACGCCCATTCTACCCATTTCATTATTAGGGTGCCCTTCCACCGTCTGTCCATATTTGTTGTCCATATAACCGCTAGCAATCTTAATCACCACCCGTCACCGGAGGTCCATGGTTAAGTCTTCTGACTGCATCGATCGCCCCTATGTTTGGTCCATTGTCATCAAGCGACATCCTCCGCAACCTGGACATCATAGCTCCTGATCACAAAGAAAGCATAGAAAAATTCATCAAGGCGCCGACTACTCTGTTGTGTCATGAAATTCGGGACAGCTTACTTCAGTCGGCAAACGACCTCGATACCAAGCTCATTTGCTGGCAGGCTGCATTCATCAAAACACAACATGTGAAGGAAAACGACATACAATCGGAAGAATTTAATAAAATAGTTGCAGGGAAAACAACTCGTCAAGAACACCTCCGCTGCATCCTTACGGTCAGCAATGCGTGGGGTAAGGAAATTGTCAAGTATTACAATTGGAATTCAAAAGGATCGCATTACTGCAACAAGCTTCGCAAAATAGCACGAAAGATCCCAGAATGGTCAGATGCCGTTGTATGGTTCAATCAGGCGATTTCTGAAAGATTCATTCGTCATTCCAAAGACAAGCGGACACCGAAAGTGGAAGGTGCCAATTCGATTCAACTGTGGGATCTGAGCCATATCATCGAGTTATTGAAAACGTCGTCGTCTACCGGGTAAGCAAGTCGAGCCTCAAGAACGAAATTGACGACTAACGTTATCTAGCGTTTGTGAACTGCCGCCTGATGATTACTGCCTGGACCAACACGGACTGGTCGTTGAAGCGACCCCAGGCCGCAGAGCTAAAATCTGTCCGCCACCAGCTATGAAGCACGGGTAAGCATGGCCAGCCCCGGTAACTATACTGCTTGCTAACAAACCTGCGAAGTATAACCGTCCCCAGCCAAAATTTATCGTCGGTTAAGCACATTTTAGGTGGAAATGGGATTGGTGGAGACGGCCTCTGTGCCAGCCTCAACGAGGACACAATCGCGTTAACAGTGTGCCAGTTGCCTCCGCTGCCCTCGCCCCCGGTGACGCTACGCAATGCATGGAGCGAGGTTATTTCTATACAGTCATGGATAACCCCAGAGTCAATAACTAGCGGCAGGAAACGTCAGCCTATGGTAGACCAACCAGTAGCTCTTCCGCCAACACTCCCTAGTAACGATAAGAGAGGGATCCATCGAGCTGTCGACGGCTTACCGAGAGCGGCCGTTGTCTCCCACGGCCTCGCGAAGAAGATCACACGTCAGTGTTCGCCGGTGATATTCACGCCAGCAAGTGAGATTTCGGACTTCGAAAACGATGAAAACCAGAAGGCCGGGTGCGCTTTCACGCTTTCCTGTGCCAACTTCTCGGCAGTACAATCATCAGATCTCAGAGTACCCCCAGCCAGTACAGACATCCACGGAGTGACCGGCACTCTTTTAGATGCGAATCCAACCGCAGCGCCTCCTTTCGCAGCAAAGAGCCCAAATGGGTCAGCTGCAAAGCGTCCAAGCTCAGGATTATCATCGCCACTACCAAAAAGGCGAAGTATAAATCCCTCCAAGGATGAGATACGCCTCGGTGACAAGGACATCAACATATACATGCGCCGCCTTGCCGAGCAGCATGCAATTTGTTTTTGCAACAGCTTCTTCCTTGTTCAGTACGGAACTAACAAAAACAAATGGAAGGCTGAAGTCGGTAATCCTCTGGAATCCGATTTTGTTTTCATGCCTGTTCATGACTCCGTTATCGAACATTGGTACCTGCTTGTTATGTATAAGAGCCCCAAAAATGACGATCCTCACTCGACCGACAAAATCGTATGTTTCCTCGATTCCTTGGGGGGTTCGCCCTCGCTCGAAGAAAGACACCAGGTTGTTCTTTCAAAATGGCTCGAGTATCTCGAAGATTGTCAGGAGACAGCTACAGTGGGATACACTCGGGTCAAGGTTCCCCAGCAAACAATGAATTTGACTGCGGAGTTTACGTCTTAGCATTCGCTCAAAAATTCGCCGAAAATGCCAAAGAATTCGCAGCTGATAACAGGCTCGACTGGGAAGTCGACGCGTCTGAGTTCCGCAAAACAATACAATGCGTCCTTGACACCTACAACCCTTCTACCAACGGCTGGGCTCCCATATTTAAGAAGTTGAATTTCAGCCCAGACAACGATAGAGAATCCGAATCGACAGCAGAACCAGGATCCATTGGAGAGAAGGGGTTTTTACACTGGAAAAACGACGTCGCTGCTTCAACAGCCGATTGTTTGGCCGGTGCCTTACCCACAGCTCAAGGAATCTTGGCCGTTGGCTCTATTCTGTTAGCTGAGAAATTGCAGCGTATCTTGAAAGATTGGTTCAACTGCGACGGACCGTTCGTGATCCGACATTGCATGTGGTGGGGTTCTTGTGCAACTGAAAGTAACCCAATTTTTTTCCAACAGCAGGCGTCCAAAGATGATGTTGATCAGTGTTTGGGTTTACACATCCTGCCAAGAAACACGACCGTCGAATACTTTTCCGAATCTCACAAAACGGGTGGGCCGGGAATGCACCCTCCGGATAAACCAGGAGCGTGGTTCAATGACTCTGAGGAAACACTTCAAAAGTACAACAAAAGCGAAAAAGCCTCGAATGGATAGTAGGTGGAATCCTTCCATATAATTCAAAAACCCTCTTTGAGACTAAATAACTTTCAGTGTAGCATTCCATCCCCGAACCACCCACCGATTTGTATGTGGTCGCGGTATCAATATTGTCATTGGTTTGGATTGTGAGAGTTGGTGGCCGCCATTACAATTGCCGACGGAGCCCTATCTTAGGGAGGGTATAGTGGAAGCAGCGAAGACGATGAAGAAGGTGGGTCTCATCTGGAATTTCGAGAAAGGTGCGCTCAACAGCAATTAGTATTGCGGTAAATATAGCCGGTTGCCATGTACAATACAACCTTTGAACTCGCTTCGCTAAATCTTTCATCCTTGAGCTCCGCAATCTGGGCATGTTGTATCCTTAGGCGGCCCATTTTTGCCACAATTCCCACGTTGTGGCGTCATTGAATTTGCTGAATGAAACAGGTATTTGTAGAAACTGGAGGGCTAAAGATGCGTGGCCGGTCGGGAGACTGAACATGGACAGACACAATCCCGACCCTGAGGCGGCTTGCGTTATTTAAGTAGCAAATATAGAGGACAGGGAAACTCGGCATTTGACATGTGACCCCAAAGCTTCCATTAAATCGCTCAGTTGAGACATGCCTACTCCATCGTTCAATCAGTCAACTTAGGAGCGTCAATTCGTTTGATGGGTGTCGGGATGGTCGCAAGGTGGGGTATCCTCAAGAGTGGTACAAATGGTCGGCTGACATGCAAGCTGGTCCCCAGCTGCTGCCCAACTCCTGCTCGGCACACCCAGCTGCCTTTGCCACCATGATCCGACACCGGCACTCGCGGATTGTGTACGTGGCTTGATGCTCTGTGCACAGTGTGTCGAGGCGGTATACGAAAAACCGGGTGGACCCTTACCGTATACAGCGTGGTTAAATTCCCTGCCACGTATTCTACTATTGTACAGCGCCGTGATGAGGATTGTAGACGCAATCGTCCTCCGAACGGTCTAGAACTCAGCTAGGACGCCGACAGTTGCAGTGCTCATCCCGGCGCCGTATAGACCGGCGGCTGTTTAAAACACTTGCATGCGATCGTGGTTGGCAAGCCAGCTATTGCTTATTTGCTTATAAGATGGCATAAGTTAGGCCCGGTTGTTTGAAACACTGATTTAGAAAAGAACGAACGGGAAGGTAAAGGGAAAGGAGAAGAAATCAAGTACAAAACAGACGAGCATATTTAGGATCATCTTCGCGTTAGGATTAAAATTTTACACAGCCACACTCTTCCTGTTCGTCAGCGCTGCCCCGGCGTGTATACCCGCTACGGCTTAAAATAGCTGGTAACAATCTTCTCCAGGTCGAGTTATTCGTGTTGAAACGGTTGCGGCCTGTCAAAGGCCATCTTCATTAGCCCAATGTCCTCGGAAAATACCCTGCTAACTTGACTTCGACCAACCGGCTTCCCCGACTTGCTGGGATATACCACATCTGGCTTCCGTTTTCGTTTGTTCGACGCTAGCTGAACCAACGGAGGTCGAGGTGGCTCAAGCAGCAGTGCCCTTTCGAAGTCGATCATCATAACACCGCTGGTCTCCGCGTTGAAAAGCATGTTTGCCCCTCGCACATCCTTGTGGGCCACTCCCAGTTTATGTATTGCCTGCAACGACTGCATCGCCCTGTCTTCGAGCTCTCTCTCCCGACTACCCAGAGTCTCTGTCGCGTCAAGGTCACATCCGCCCCAGGACAAGAGCGTTATGTGTACTACATAGACCCGGTGGTCATAGTAATATATCCTGTTCATCGACCGAAGGTCGACGACCCCGAGGAAGACGGGCACATGTATACCTTGGATGGGATGCAGCCGTTTGTATACCGCCGCCTCGTGCTCAAGGTCTTTGACAAATGCCTGAATCGTGCCTTTGCCGACAAAGGTATAACCATATTCAATCAGCCAGATCTTGAACAATACGCCGCGTGCACCTCCCTGCCCCAAAGGCGTGATCCCATCGTCTAGTGTCCATTTCAGCTGCTTGAGGAGAAGAGAGAGGAAATGGGCGTGGTTGACTGGGTGACGAACACAGGCGCGGCTCAAGCCATGATGGCGGTTGCTGTCAGAGTTGGGCTGTCTATGTAGCGCCACGTTGGGGCATTTCGCGTCGAGGAACCCGCCCTGGACGAGCCCTAACAGGCACCTTTGTGTGCAGTAGGGCCTGTCTTGCTCGTTGCTTCCTCCTCCGCCCCCGCCCCGCGGCCGTTGGGCTAGAATCCGCTCGCTGCGTCGAGCTCCCCGACCCCCCCGAACTTGACGCATGCGCCGTTCTGCCGGACTCGGCGTGTCTGGCAAATCCCGTGCTGATTCGTCGTCTGATGATTCTCCCGGCTCTTTGTGTTCATCTTCCTTCCTGGGCTCGTCTCCCACAAGCTGACGTGGTTTTGGCCGGAGATGGTATGGAGATCGGTCGACACCCTGGTATGTTTTGGGTTCGTAGCCTGGTGAACTTTTCGGCGCGTGGCGCTGTTCCTGCGGAATCGATCGCAGCGTCGTCTCGAAATCTTCCGCCCACGTTTTGAGTTTTTCGGTCGCTTGGTGCCGCTCGTCCTGTCCGCGCAATCGCTGTTCACCTGGCAAACCCAGCGCCATGAGACTAAAGGCCAGATACTGACCGACTGCTGTGCACAAGTGAAAATGACTCGGATGGGCCAACACTTCAGCATTGGGCTCTGCAAGGTGATAGAAAAGCGTCTCAGGCTCGGACCAGTCGATCTTGAGAAACACAATCGCCTCACCCGTCGTCAAAAGCCCATACTCAAGTCCCCCTTCGATCATGTAGTGGTACGTTTGCGTAATGGCGGCTGCAGTCAGTCTTTCGGCGTGATACTGGAAACGCGCGTCTAGGTCCACCGACGTCGGGATGGTCTTCCGGTTGACCACTTCCGTGTAAATATTCATCGGGCGTAGACCAAGGCGAAGGTGCGGCGCGGTTAGCTTGTGGGGCGGTTTGTACTCGGAGATGTAGATCATTGTGCGTCTTTCCGAGCCCGCGTTGTCGGATCGGTAGACACAGATCTGATCGGGTCGTAGCCGATTGAGGTCGAGACTGTGGTTTGGAGTAGCCGGTGGTGTCGATGGGGTATCGCGGTAGACGACCTCATCTGCAACATCGCTGATGGCGTGTGCATGGTTCTCAAAAATAATCCCATTTCCCAGGTCGAACGCGCTTCTAACTTCTTCCACCTCCCTGAGCTGGTCTATGATCGCTCTGACTGGATCCTCGACACTGATGTGGAGGAACGATTCGAGCGTCTTCTCGTCTGATATCCTGCGCCCCGAAATTCTTTTTCCTAAGCCGGTGAGGAAGGCTCGATTCTCAAAAACACGGCTATCGGCAGGGAAGGTGTCGTAGATTGTGCCGAATGTTATTCTCTGCTGCTGAATAAAGTCGGACCATGGCTGGATACGCGTGGGACACCATTTGTTTCGCGGGTTGGTGATGGATCCCTTCGAGGTCAGTTTCCGGTCCTGTTCAATTTCGAAACGGGAGAAAACCAAATCATGCAAGGCAGCGATGTATTCGTTAATTGTAGTGGGTTGAGTTTGTTGTTCTGACGCGTCAGCGCGTTGTCGCTCCTGCTGTCGTTCTTTCTCTGCTTCTTCCGCGCGTTGTCGCTCCCGCTGTCGTTCTTTATCCGCTTCTTCCGCACGTTGTTGCTCTCTTTCTGCGCGTTGCTCTGCCTCTCGCAGCTGCCTTCTCAGCTCTTCCACACTCGTTGATCCATCCATGACGCGTAGGGGCATAGGTCATGTTGCGGGTTGATTAGGACATAATTGTCGCAACCCGAATGTTTTGAACTGCGGCGTTGTCTGAGTGGAGCCGTATTACGTACGCATGTTGCGAGGGGCAACCTGTCCGAAACACCCAAACTAACGAATCGACCGATGCACGGACGTACTCAAGTGTACAATTAACCAGGGCCTTGGGCCGGGTAACTGGATCACATTTGAGCCCATGCTCATCAGCAATTCTTGGCGGCCATAAAACTTCGGCCTTCCATACTCATATGCACATCTGCAGGGACCAACTGTGCGGTCGTAATACTTAATGGAAAGCTTCCTGCGGCGGTCTCTGCATCAAATGGGATTCATAGGCGGTTTGGACGGTGCTTAGCCTGTGTAGGCGATTGGCGATTCAGGGCTTCAGATAACGGCCGGACAACTGATTTAATCGCATACGATTGGCTGATCAAGCTCTTAATCTTGCGCACGGTCCTCTACTACCTGGCGCCAAACAATGATGGCTTCCTGGCTGCCCAATTTAATGTATTTTACGCGTTGGAGCAGCAAGTACCACACAATATTATATTAGCTGACCTCGTTGGCACGCTTTAGCCATAGCAATACATTGGACCACCATGGTTGTAGATATGATACTTCCTAGGTGCGTTGAAAATGGCGTAAATTAAAGCAAAAACTGTATGCTGGCAACTTACCGCGGCATCACGGTTTTGGAAGGTTGGAGTGGTATTGCAGTCCTGAACGTACTTAAGTGCGCATAAACGACGGCGCGTGCTGAAATAAGTTTACACCACTTTTGCCCAGTGCAGGGATCTTCTTGTGAGGATCAGGCCCCCAGACCTACCCTCAGAATCACGACTCGGCTCTACCAGCCACGCTGAGCCAGGGATCGGACAAAGGGATCCACTGACCTCGGATTTAAACGCGTCTCTCCAGCGCGCCGTCAATCGTGATTTCTCTCTTCTCTTCAGTTTAGAATTTTCGTCGATAGCGCCTAATACACTGAGGTTCTCCAATGTATGCCTGGCCGTGACACTTCTTATACGCCCCGTTTATAAAACTCCACACCCGCACCGTACAAAAATATAAAGTGTGACCCATAATTACAGGGCCACCCTCCGCCTACGGAGCATGGTTCCGATGGGTCTACCCAGCTCGACCACAGTAATTGCTTCCATATCCGGTGCTTTTCTAACCGCCATGGACTATCAGCCCTGCCTTTCCGAAAAGCCGTTTGGACTGTTGCCGAAGGTGCTTAGGTAATTTAGTGTGGACTTCCTAGCTTTGCATCCCAAAATGGCCGGCGTCTAATAAAAAGTGAATAAAGCAGGAGCATGGGACGAAAATAACGATGGGCGTCCAGGAGCTTTTGGACGAGTTTGATTCCCAATAAGTTCCAAGCAAGGTCTGTCTTGGCGCATCCAAATTTTTAGTCTGTTAGTTTGCCTGCTAGAAGTCCAACAGCACGGCGAGTGATCAAATTCTGCGAGAAAAACCTTCACTTTTATATGTCGCTTTTTCAGTAAGGCTGCAGCGCCTTGACGAGGAAGTGTGTATTCTGGCCCGCTTGCTGCCGACCCAACAGTGCCAGCGGCAGCAACAGGTGCATATGGCNTTGGGGCATTTCGCGTCGAGGAACCCGCCCTGGACGAGCCCTAACAGGCACCTTTGTGTGCAGTAGGGCCTGTCTTGCTCGTTGCTTCCTCCTCCGCCCCCGCCCCGCGGCCGTTGGGCTAGAATCCGCTCGCTGCGTCGAGCTCCCCGACCCCCCCGAACTTGACGCATGCGCCGTTCTGCCGGACTCGGCGTGTCTGGCAAATCCCGTGCTGATTCGTCGTCTGATGATTCTCCCGGCTCTTTGTGTTCATCTTCCTTCCTGGGCTCGTCTCCCACAAGCTGACGTGGTTTTGGCCGGAGATGGTATGGAGATCGGTCGACACCCTGGTATGTTTTGGGTTCGTAGCCTGGTGAACTTTTCGGCGCGTGGCGCTGTTCCTGCGGAATCGATCGCAGCGTCGTCTCGAAATCTTCCGCCCACGTTTTGAGTTTTTCGGTCGCTTGGTGCCGCTCGTCCTGTCCGCGCAATCGCTGTTCACCTGGCAAACCCAGCGCCATGAGACTAAAGGCCAGATACTGACCGACTGCTGTGCACAAGTGAAAATGACTCGGATGGGCCAACACTTCAGCATTGGGCTCTGCAAGGTGATAGAAAAGCGTCTCAGGCTCGGACCAGTCGATCTTGAGAAACACAATCGCCTCACCCGTCGTCAAAAGCCCATACTCAAGTCCCCCTTCGATCATGTAGTGGTACGTTTGCGTAATGGCGGCTG
This sequence comes from Pyricularia pennisetigena, assembly GCF_004337985.1. Taxonomy (NCBI): domain Eukaryota; kingdom Fungi; phylum Ascomycota; class Sordariomycetes; order Magnaporthales; family Pyriculariaceae; genus Pyricularia; species Pyricularia pennisetigena. The sequence continues at coordinate 130,695 of NW_021940924.1, read as the reverse complement.
CAGTCAGTCTTTCGGCGTGATACTGGAAACGCGCGTCTAGGTCCACCGACGTCGGGATGGTCTTCCGGTTGACCACTTCCGTGTAAATATTCATCGGGCGTAGACCAAGGCGAAGGTGCGGCGCGGTTAGCTTGTGGGGCGGTTTGTACTCGGAGATGTAGATCATTGTGCGTCTTTCCGAGCCCGCGTTGTCGGATCGGTAGACACAGATCTGATCGGGTCGTAGCCGATTGAGGTCGAGACTGTGGTTTGGAGTAGCCGGTGGTGTCGATGGGGTATCGCGGTAGACGACCTCATCTGCAACATCGCTGATGGCGTGTGCATGGTTCTCAAAAATAATCCCATTTCCCAGGTCGAACGCGCTTCTAACTTCTTCCACCTCCCTGAGCTGGTCTATGATCGCTCTGACTGGATCCTCGACACTGATGTGGAGGAACGATTCGAGAGTCTTCTCGTCTGATATCCTGCGCCCCGAAACTCTTTTTCCTAAGCCGGTGAGGAAGGCTCGATTCTCAAAAGCACGGCTATCGGCAGGGAAGGTGTCGTAGATTGTGCCGAATGTTATTCTCTGCTGCTGAATAAAGTCGGACCATGGCTGGATACGCGTGGGACACCATTTGTTTCGCGGGTTGGTGATGGATCCCTTCGAGGTCAGTTTCCGGTCCTGTTCAATTTCGAAACGGGAGAAAACCAAATCATGCAAGGCAGCGATGTATTCGTTAATTGTAGTGGGTTGAGTTTGTTGTTCTAACGCGTCAGCGCGTTGTCGCTCCTGCTGTCGTTCTTTCTCCGCTTCTTCCGCACGTTGTTGCTCTCTTTCTGCGCGTTGCACTGCCTCTCGCAGCTGCCTTCTCAGCTCTTCCACACTCGTCGATCCATCCATGACGCGTAGGGGCATAGGTCATGGTGCGGGTTGATTAGGACATAATTGTCGCAACCCGAATGTTTTGAACTGCGGCGTTGTCTGAGTGGAGCCGTATTACGTACGCATGTTGCGAGGGGCAACCTGTCCGAAACACCCAAACTAACGAATCGACCGATGCACGGACGTAATTAAGCGTACAATCGACCAAGGCCTTGCTTGGGCCCGGAAAGTGGATCAGTCACAGCTGAGCGCAGCCACTTCAGTAAGGCTAATATAAACCCGGAAAGCTCTCCCGTGAACTCAGGTTTTGCCTTTGCAGCTCACGGAAATTGACCCGAGCACGGTCGCGGATAATCGTCTTTAAGCATGCCTTGATCAGCTGTCAACCCAACTGCAGCCTCGCTTTTGGCTTGTGCAGATGTAGACACCGACAGTCAGTGACGAAAACCGTGGTGTATGATTGTAGCGACGATTTCTGCACCTAACGTTGGGCCCCACATCTCCGACCCCCCCTAAGTCCGACCCCCCCTAAGTCCGACCCCCTTGAAAAATGTCACGACGAAATACCCTTTTTATAAACCGATTTAAATATGTGAGGATCAGGCCCCCAGACCTAAGCTCAGAACCACCACTCGACCCACCAGCCAAGGCGCTGGCAAGCACAGCCACGCTGAGCCAGGGGTCCACTGACCCCAGATTTAAACACGTCTCTCCAGCACGCCGTCAAATGCAATTTCTCTCTGTCACGAAAGCGATCCCAAAGAGACAAGGCTGCAATATAGGGGCGATTCTATTCGAAGATCTAAAGCTAAGTCTAAAGAAAGAAGAAAGGCACGTAGTGTCAATCGTGTACACGCGCCTAAGCGAACTGAACTTCCATGCAGTTGATATATTTGCACAAGCACGTAAAGGCACGGCACGAACATGTTGTCCTTGACCCAACAAAATATGGTTTATCCAGTATTGACTTCCTTTTTTTGTTTGCCGTTAATCTGACGAACTGGCGGCTGCATACATTCTGTCCCAAAAATATATCTGCTTACTCGAAGGACATATTCAGCATGTGATCTTGAGATGTTAGCAGCTTGCATTATTTCCACGGCCTCCTGAAGCCGAGGACTACCGCGGGTGCAGCCGAGACTGGAGTACCAGATGACTTGAATCGGCCTTTTTTCAAAACGTGAGCAGCTCTCTTGCTACCTTCCCTCTTTCCTGAAAGTACAGTCTACAACTACTTTCATTCTTTTACTCTTTTTGACATTCGTTCCATGTGATGCTTATGCACTAAAATCCTCTTTCTAAAGGTCGCTCTTTCCCTCAGGTCCTTATCACTCTGAGCTTCCGAGTGACATCCAGCTCTAGAGGAAATATCACAGTGGTGTACAACTCAATCAACCAACTATGCGTAGCGAAGAGCCTAGCGCATCGTCTTCTGTTGTGCGTGGCCTGAACTTGTTCAGGTCGACGGAGCGCATCAACCAGATCGATCAAGTACGAGCCTATGGGATTGGAGATGTTGTTTCTCTACCCCAGCTGGTGGTCTGTGGCGACCAGTCGGCCGGCAAGAGCTCGGTCCTGGAGAGCGTCACTGGCATCCCGTTCCCAAGGAAGAGTGGACTTTGTACGAGGTTCCCCACTGAAATCATCCTTCGGCACGACTCCACGGCTACGCGTGTTATGGCCACTATTCACCCTCACGCCTCCAGACCACAGGAAAAGAGAGATGCCCTTCTACAATACCGCCGTGTGCTAACAGACATGTCGGAACTCCCTGATGTTATTGAGCAGGTGTCCGTATTGATGGAGATCCGTGGGTATGCGGACCAGAGTCTCGGGAACGCGTTTGCGTTTGATGTCTTGCGGATTGAATTTGTGGGCCAGACAAACCTCAATCTGACCATCGTCGATCTACCTGGACTGATCTCTGTGGCAAACGAAGAGCAAACCGAAGAAGACATCCAGCTGGTCAAAGACATGGTCAAAGGCTATGTTCAAAGTTCTCGCACGATTGTGCTAGCAGTGGTGCAAGCCACCAACGACATCGCCAACCAGGTCATCATCCAGCTTGCGCGACAGTACGACCCGGAAGGTCAGAGGACGGTGGGGATTATCACCAAGGCGGACTTGATTAATGAGGGCAGCGAGGCCAGCTTGGCGCAACTTGCGAACAACCAGGCCAACATCCAGCTGAACCTTGGCTTTTTCCTCTAAAAAAATCCGAAGCCGTCCGAGATTGAAGAGGGTATCAAACCTGAGCAGCGGTCACAGAGGGAGCTGAGATTTTTCTCGGAGCCCGTTTGGAAGCAGCATCTCGATATGAGTCGTGTAGGGGCCGAGAATCTGAAGCTGTTTCTGCAGGACCTCCTGGACGCCCTCATCGAGAAGGAAATGCCCCAGGTGGTTGAAGATATTCGGAAGGTCCTGCGCACCATAGAGGAGAGCTTGACGCGACTTGGCCAAGCCCGTCCCACTGTCGGGCACATCCGCATTTTTCTAACGCAAGTTAAAACCAGCTTTGCCCAGCCAGCGTCGCGGTCCGCGTTTGGGGTAGAGGAATCTCTTGATTCTGATGCTCCAGCTCCCCGCCTAGGGGATCCAACATGTTGAGGAAGATGTTGACTGGATGTCCGTCTACAACTCTCTCCCGTACACAAAATTTTCAGTATGGGCGCACGGACCATGCTGTTAACGTTTGCGCGGGACTTCCGCCTGTAGCCCTAACAGGCGCGCACACACGAAAAACTCTTCAACCTGTCGCCCTAAGCACCGTCACTACACGGAACGCCTTTCCTCGCAACACCCATGTATAATCGACAGATCTCCCCTTTGACGAGTTTTCCACTGATCGCGGTGAAGGAAGAGTCCGATCGGCGGCTCGGCGCGCCACCCGCATAGAGGCGCACAAGACAAGGCCCAATCTCGCGATGCGAGCCAGCGTGGCACAAAAAACTTTGCCAGCCGGAAAGGCAGGCGTCCTTCCCCGGAAGGCTAGACAATACGGTTTAAAAGAAAGGGAAATTAGGCTGAGAACCACCCGACGGTTCTTCGAATCGACAGGGCACCCTCTCACCCCCTCACACCTTCTGGGATTGCCTGCAGCGAGGAGGTAGTGCCGTTACGGGGGTTGGTTAGTTGTACGTGGACCGGAAGCACTGTGCCGGCGCGGCAGTCTCCAAAGGGTCCCGACAGCAAGACGTGGTCGGCCCATTGCTGGAGACGGCTTTGGGTAACGGGAAGCAAGAAACGTGGGCACGGCCTTGGTTCGCACCCTTGGTACACCCCGTGGACGGTGGGCCGTGGTGGAATAGTGTGACTGAGGCGCCCCATGCTTCTCACTCGCACTGGGAATCTGCGCCGGGTCTGGAGGACGGGAAGAACTCGATTGCATTCATGTCCACATTGTGGCGCTGGGCTAGCCCAGGAACCAACGGGGGACTAAGCTGTGGATGGACATGTACGGGGTGTCGCCGGCTTTTCGAAGCTTTCTACTCGCACTAGGGACGTACACCGGGGCAGATGATGTCGTCGGCATGTTAGGCGGAAGAGACGCTATTTTAGCCGGAGAGGACGGATGCGCGCGTCGGTCTATCAAGAGGCCTTTTTGTGGATGCGGTAGGCTTAAGGTGCAAACCTTGTATTTACGTGGCAGGCTGGGTATCCAGCGACTAGGAGGGCTCTAGCTGGCCTGTCCGTTAGAGGGTCTGGTCCAACCCTGTGACTATAGTTTACTGTAGGAAATGCAAGGTCCGGGGCCGAGCGCTACCCGGGCATGCGTTGGCTTGGTTTTTGGTTCAGCCGACGGCTAGACGGGCGCCGCCACGTGGCCGAAAGGGCTGCCAAAGCAATGGCGGTCGCTGCTCACCTCAAAAGCTTTGGGGCAGTAAGATACGGACCGCCTGCGGCTGCACTTCGCAAGGCAGCGGTGGCATGCGTGGGTTCCTCGGCCACCTACGCAGCCGAGGCATGGTACAACCCAGCGCACAAACAAAGAGGACTCCTCAAAGCACTGAACAAACCGCTGGTTTTAGCGGCACGGGCAATCCTCCCGGCGTATAAAACCACCCCCTCGTCCACTGTTCTCAGGGACGCAGGANTGCCAGACCCACGGGTGGGGAAAATGCCGCTTTTGTGATACAACAACTGCTCCTGGGCAGCCATTGCGAGACCATGAGCTTAAACACAGCCCCAAGATCTGCCAGATTTGTGACGAGCAAATTCCTGCAGACGATTTTCGACAACATCAAAAGGCCGAACATCAGATCCAGGAATGCCCCTTCTGCGAAAAGTCAGGGAGTGACCTCCTCCATCATATCCACAATCATCACCCTTTAGCCGAGACAAGCGCGAAAAGTGCAAACCAAAATAACACGGCACTTGATCTCCGCAAAGGGGCTTGTGAAGCCGATGCTGGGCTGGTTATACCGAATCCTGCCTCTCAACCAGCGCAAGACAAGCCTTGGGGTATTTACAATCTACTAAACAATGTGCGAGAATCTTCAAAGCAAAGCTTGTCAGCGCCCTCTCATCCAGCGATCACTTCATCTGCAACCAATATTGTAGGGTCGATTGGAGATGTTATACTGGAAACTCGGAGTCGACAAGGCGTACGTAACGCCAGGGCCACAACACCCATCCGTGATCAGGTGAATGTCTCATCGGAAGAGGAAGATATGAACGTATCATCTCGACAAGTAGGACTACCTGAGGGAGCTCACTCTAATCGGCGGTCTGAACGATTACACACATCACCAGGATGTGTAACGAAGCGCAACTTTGCCGAAAGTCATGCCACACCCGCTAGCAAGCGTCGCAAAAAGGTTGATATAAAGCAACTGGCTACCCACATTGGAAGTGAAGAAACCAAGCTTGGATTTCGTGCCCTTATTCAATCATGTCTTACCAATACAGAAACGGCCACGCCCGCATTCCCCGCTACACCGGACCCTGCACCGGACCCTTTGCAACTGGCCTCAAAACTTAGCGAAAAAGCGGCAAGCCATGAAAAGGCGATTGGTATGCATCGGCTGTATCAATACATCAGCCTATTGGAGTTGGCCAAGGTTCTCCATGACTCCAAACATGGACGCATTCGAGTCAGCTCAGATGAATACGATGGGATCTTGAGGTTGCAAAACAAGGAAAACAACAAAAGAAACAAAGATAAACTTGCAGACCAAATCAGGCTTGGGCGCAAAATCTGGAAGATTTGCGCAATGGACATCGGTGAGAAGTACTTAGGGGCACTTCCGTTTCTTGTTGTCGCAGTGAAAACAGAAGATATTCTCAAGGTCACCGACGATATGTTGCCATCTCTGAATGTCTTGCTCTCCCGTTATATCCATTTATGGACGAACGGAAAGATGCTGGTCGACTACATTAGGCGGGGCTGTTGTCCCGAGGGTCGAAAGGCGATTGAGGATATTCTTCTGTAAGTTCGTTCTGTTTTTCTCTATTTTTTGTTTTAGGTTAGATATGTCCAAAAGAAAACCTCGCATTGTAGCCTTCCAGACTTGGCATGTGGATACTGACCTTTCGGGGTGCGTTTTGTGACGGGCTAGTTCCTATTGACCTTCCCTTTTGAGAAGATGGCTAGGGGCAGCATTCCAATGCCCAACTGTGATATGTTTGTATCGATCTGCACCCTACAGGGCTACTAGTCTTAGCTGCTTCACAGATATGGGGCTGTACTTGGCCTGGTTTTGATTCATTGCTGCAAGGTTGAGTAAGGAGTGAAGCGTAAGAGGGTGGCCTGGTCCTAAAGCATCCTGCCTCTTTCTCAATGCTTCAAGTCCTAGATCTTCTGCTTCTTCCCAGTCACCACTCTACCAGTCAGGTTTGCAGACTCCGCAAGGATTCTGGAAAGATTGGCTATGCGGGTAGATGATCGTCTTCAACCACCTTTTGCATTGCTGTTCGTCCAAGCCTCCAATGCTCCCATGCGCCATTGTCGATGTGTTTGGAAAGCTCCTCATCTGCAGAAACTACCCGACCAAAGCCAGGCGCTGGATCCAGCACTGGGGATTTGCAAAATTGGCAGGTGTTGGTTCAGAAGATAAGGTGCGGCTTCCATGTGTTTCAGCTACGTATCAAGCAGCAGTGGTAACACTAGGAGAAGGCGTAGTTAGATGACTGCCTTATTAAGGGAGGCTGCTGATAATGCTAGTTCCAATGTAGGTTATTCGGAAGAACCTTAGGGCCTCGGAGCTCCAAGTTACCCGGGCAGGTAACATCTTCCTGAGTCGCGAAGGAGTTAGCCTGGAGGGGGCAGAAGAGGATTGGAGAAGAGCTGGGGCGCAACACGGGAAGGCCTTTTGAAACGCCCGATTACGTCCAGACTCATCGTACCTCTACATACTTGGAAACGGTTAGGGCAGGGAATCTTGTAAGATGCAGACCCACTCAAGAATACCCCAGTTAAGTGCCGGAATGCTACGCCGAAGTCATCCTAAAGGCTCCGTAGAGGTAAAGGCCAATCGGAACGAGCCCGTCACAAAACGCACCCCTGACGGCCAGCATCAACTTCACCACCGACTCTTCGTCATACCTGCTTGAACCTCCCTGCTCAAAACCAAATGGCTCAGATGCCTCGCAGACAGTGGCCTGTTGGGGGTAGGAGATTACGGCGGCGAGCCCTGGTCCTTAAAAGTATCCCTGCAACTTGTAAGTGAGGTGCCCAGACATTGCAGCTCCCTCTGTTGTTGATGACTCCCTACTTTAGATCCTTGTAGCAGGCATAATTCATTACGGAGGCCTCCTAATGGGTGCATCTGCGGTCACAGGCGGATCTTTTCGCATACTGGTATGGTCGTATTGCTGAAGCTAGCGGGATAGTTGTGCCTATTTGGGGATGTTCGCTTACCTCTGCCCACTAACCCGGCTCTATATCAAGAAAATTTCGGAACGCGGGTAATTGAGCATACATTGGTCAATCAAATGATCAACGCCGAAAGGATGGAGGCAAGGAGCGCCTTGGGGCTCGTTGCAGTTTCGTTGTCGCTTATTCTGATCCAATGATCTTTTGGGGTTTTGCATCTTTTCGCACATTGCTTTTTACACCTTTTTCGGTAGTTGGTAGTGTCTCAAATATTAGGCAGAACTTGAACGCCGATACGTATTTGATAACTAATAGACTGTTTAGGGAACAATTAGAGACATAAATTTGTTTTGGCTTATTTGGTAATAGGCACGACGGGCAATTTTCTCGAGTTTGTTTTGAGCATTGCCAGGTTTGAAATTCATCAGATGTCGTTGGTATTTTCTGCTCGTCATCTTTTGCTTTGGCCACCAAAACTACCTTATCTACTTTGGCAGATCAAGTCAGCCAATCACCGTTTTGAATGGACAGAATATTATCCTAGTAGCAAATCCTCCAAGCCTTATCTGGAAACCTCTCTTAGAACGATAATAACGAAAATGGACCCATCAAACCATGTATTACGCCTCGAAAAGGCCAAATAGATGTATAAGAACCACGTTGCAGGTCGACGAGCTTCCATTGACTGGATTGCATCCGAAAGCCCCGCCGGTGTGTTATGGGTGGCTAAGGCGAAAATCAAACGATACACGCAGTGGCCTGCTCGCCTTTCCGTGGCCGGCTTTCCTCCCAATGAACTTTATACAAGGCATGCATCACGGGCGAGTGACTGGGGCGCCTAACTGATAGCGACTTGAAACACATGACATAACGTTGCAACTGAGAGAAAAACTCCTTGAGTGTTTTAGAGTGCACGAGCTAGAATACAGAAACTGACTCTGAAAGTTCGCGCTAAAGCAGGATCAGAATAGGCCATGATGATGGGTGCAAGGCACAAAATAGGCTGTAGTTAAATCGTCTCATCGTCAAAAGCTGTTCCAAACCAAGAACCCCTAATCTCACTTGCAGTGCCCTTAATTCCCTCCGACTCCTCTTTGTCAAGGACAATTCCAAAATATAACCGAATAGCCTCAACACGTTCCGCTTCGGTGCGGAACTCAAGGCTCAGTTTCAAATCCCCTTCCCTCCGCCATTTCAACCTATTCTGATATAGCACAATAGAGCCGTCCAGCTCGCCATCCATGACATCTTTCATATTCGTTCTCCCAGGTGCAGTTAGGGGCTCATTTGATGTTGTGAATCGCTGAAGCAACAATTCACGTGATGCGAAACATGTGCGGCTCATGCCATGCGTGTTTAGGATCTCGATATCCTCGGGCAGGAACTCAAAGTCCGAGTTGAAACAGCACATTGGCTGCCACTCCTCACCAGGGCCATGTCGGAACTGATATACCCATAGCCGCCTAGTCTGATCGACCTGCTGTGCAATCGCCTGTTTCACTACTCGCATCTCCGCTTGAGGTCCTATGTGCTGTAGACCGTTCGGTTCAATGCCTCCCGTTCCCTCGAGCAATGGTACAGGCTTGGGTGGACCGTATCCACCAAAGCCCACATCGAGCAAATAGTGTACGCCACCGATCTTAACAATATTAACACAATGCACAAGTCCGCCGAATCTGCCGTTGCAGGGCTCAAAGACTCGCGAACCTGCCAATATAACGTCGAATCCCAGCGACAGGAGGACCGTATTGAGCAATTGGTTCGTTTCAAAGCACCAACCACCGCGGCGGTGGCGGACAATCTTCTCATAGAGACGCGTCGGCGAAACACCGAGCCCTTTGTGCCAGGAGTAATGAGCCTGAAGATTCTCATAAGGCACGCTGACAAGATGGTGCTTCTTGAGAAGGGTAAGGTAGGCTAGCTGTTGAACAGATGTAAGTTTGCTGACGGAGAAGATTCGCTGTGTAGGAGAAAGGTGAATTCGATTGAAATATTCAGTTATTTCGAAGTTGGCGTATCTTGGCCGCTTGCATTGCTGAGCTTGTGCTGTGCTGATGAAGCGAGCCGATAATAATTGGCGCGACAGGCCTCGGAAACAGACTGACGTTTTAGGGGTGATCATTATTGTAGCTTGCTTGCTACAGAGGGATTTGATGTAAAGATTTTTTTCTTCATTCTAGAGTCTTCGGAAAAACTGAAGTTGGTGCGGTCAGTTGAAATATGTGACCACGGAATCAGTAGCCTTTATGTCATCTCGACTGCTTGCGTTAAAACATTCTCCATAGGCAGAAAGGCTCAAGACACCTAGACCGCCATGCGCTCCGTAGGGCAGATGAAAGAATTTGATAATCCTCTAGACCCTTGACATATTGCGCGGAACGTGTACGCGTTCAGCACCATATGGGATTTACAGCCCCAGGATTTTACCGTTAGCGGAATGCTGGGGCGTCACATTGCAACCTCTCCATGTGCTACGCATGTTGACGATTTAATGCAAATTTNGCAAGGAGCGCCTTGGGGCTCGTTGCAGTTTCGTTGTCGCTTATTCTGATCCAATGATCTTTTGGGGTTTTGCATCTTTTCGCACATTGCTTTTTACACCTTTTTCGGTAGTTGGTAGTGTCTCAAATATTAGGCAGAACTTGAACGCCGATACGTATTTGATAACTAATAGACTGTTTAGGGAACAATTAGAGACATAAATTTGTTTTGGCTTATTTGGTAATAGGCACGACGGGCAATTTTCTCGAGTTTGTTTTGAGCATTGCCAGGTTTGAAATTCATCAGATGTCGTTGGTATTTTCTGCTCGTCATCTTTTGCTTTGGCCACCAAAACTACCTTATCTACTTTGGCAGATCAAGTCAGCCAATCACCGTTTTGAATGGACAGAATATTATCCTAGTAGCAAATCCTCCAAGCCTTATCTGGAAACCCCCTCTTAGAACGATAATAACGAAAATGGACCCATCAAACCATGTATTACGCCTCGAAAAGGCCAAATAGATGTATAAGAACCACGTTGCAGGTCGACGAGCTTCCATTGACTGGATTGCATCCGAAAGCCCCGCCGGTGTGTTATGGGTGGCTAAGGCGAAAATCAAACGATACACGCAGTGGCCTGCTCGCCTTTCCGTGGCCGGCTTTCCTCCCAATGAACTTTATACAAGGCATGCATCACGGGCGAGTGACTGGGACGCCTAACTGATAGCGACTTGAAACACATGACATAACGTTGCAACTGAGAGAAAAACTCCTTGAGTGCTTTAGAGTGCACGAGCTAGAATACAGAAACTGACTCTGAAAGTTCGCGCTAAAGCAGGATCAGAATAGGCCATGATGATGGGTGCAAGGCACAAAATAGGCTGTAGTTAAATCGTCTCATCGTCAAAAGCTGTTCCAAACCAAGAACCCCTAATCTCACTTGCATTGCCCTTAATTCCCTCCAACTCCTCTTTGTCAAGGACAATTCCAAAATATAACCGAATAGCCTCAACACGTTCCGCTTCGGTGCGGAACTCAAGGCTCAGTTTCAAATTCCCTTCCCTCCGCCATTTCAACCTATTCTGATATAGCACAATAGAGCCGTCCAGCTCGCCATCCATGACATCTTTCATATTCGTTCTCCCAGGTGCAGTTAGGGGCTCATTTGATGTTGTGAATCGCTGAAGCAACAATTCACGTGATGCGAAACATGTGCGGCTCATGCCATGCGTGTTTAGGATCTCGATATCCTCGGGCAGGAACTCAAAGTCCGAGTTGAAACAGCACATTGGCTGCCACTCCTCACCAGGGCCACGTCGGAACTGATATACCCATAGCCGCCTAGTTTGATCGACCTGCTGTGCAATCGCCTGTTTCACTACTCGCATCTCCGCTTGAGGTCCTATGTGCTGTAGACCGTTCGGTTCAATGCCTCCCGTTCCCTCGAGCAATGGTACAGGCTGGGGTGGACCGTATCCACCAAAGCCCACATCGAGCAAATAGTGTACGCCACCGATCTTGACAATATTGACACAATGCACAAGTCCGCCGAATCTGCCGTTGCAGGGCTCAAAGACTCGCGAACCTGCCAAAATAACGTCGAATCCCAGCGACAGGAGGACCGTATTAAGCAATTGGTTCGTTTCAAAGCACCAACCACCGCGGCGGTGGCGGACAATCTTCTCATAGAGACGCGTCGGCGAAACACCGAGCCCTTTGTGCCAGGAGTAATGAGCCTGAAGATTCTCATAAGGCACGCTGACAAGATGGTGCTTCTTGAGAAGGGTAAGGTAGGCTAGCTGTTGAACAGATGTAAGTTTGCTGACGGAGAAGATTCGCTGTGTAGGAGAAAGGTGAATTCGATTGAAATATTCAGTTATTTCTAAGTTGGCGTATCTTGGCCGCTTGCATTGCTGAGCTTGTGCTGTGCTGATGAAGCGAGCCGATAATAATTGGCGCGACAGGCCTCGGAAACAGACTGACGTTTTAGGGGTGATCATTATTGTAGCTTGCTTGCTACAGAGGGATTTGATGTGAAGATTTTTTTTTTCATTCTAGAGTCTTCGGAAAAACTGAAGTTGGTGCGGTCAGTTGAAATATGTGACCACGGAATCAGTAGCCTTTATGTCATCTCGACTGCTTGCGTTAAAACATTCTCCATAGGCAGAAAGGCTCAAGACACCTAGACCGCCATGCGCTCCGTAGGGCAGATGAAAGAATTTGATAATCCTCTAGACCCTTGACATATTGCGCGGAACGTGTACGCGTTCAGCACCATATGGGATTTACAGCCCCAGGATTTTACCGTTAGCGGAATGCTGGGGCGTCACATTGCAACCTCTCCATGTGCTACGCATGTTGACGATTTAATGCAAATTTTTGCTCATGCGTGACCAGAACAGGGACAAGATGTTGGTGATGTGATGTAAATAGCTGCAGCGAGTGATGTTGTAAAATCACAACCCTGGACGTTTTTTTGTCTCCGTGATGAGGTTGAACTGGTGCTATCTTAATGCCGGCGATGAGCATTCGGCCCAGAGCCTCGGGTTTGGCGTGAAATTGGTGACGCAGTACAAATCTCATACGGTGACGCCGAAGCAGTTACCGTGTTGGGCAGGAAAAGAAGTGTTGGTGACATGATTCGAAAAAGTGGAGTTGTGACTGATATCCGTCTAAATGCTACTTCGCCGCAGGGGATTACACGTTGCAAAGTTGGTGATAAGGACCGAAAGGCTTGGGACCAACAAAAAGACATTGCGATCCTCGCGTTCCCACCTTTCTTCGACGTGACGGGGATTGTTGCAAAAAGATAATGGGGCCAAAACACTAGGCGTTGTGCCTAGACCGCTTGCGAAAGAGGAAAGGACAAAATGTGGGACGTACATTCTTCATTCAAAAGTCGGCTGTTTGCTCCACACTAGGTCGGCCACCGATGTCACAATTCGATTCTGCAGCCGCGGATGTGGTTCATCTGAAAACTAATAGGTTCGCCCATTGGTCAGGAGTTGTGTAAAGTGCACCTTGCATCCCTGTAAAAATGCCGAATGGGTTATTTTTGCACATCACCAACATCAACCAGAAGCAACAAGGTTCTTATCACAGAGATCACCAAAGACCATATTTGGACCTTTTTTCGCGGAACCTAACTAGGCGTGGACGAATAGGTACAGGAACACCCATTGGCAGACTCAGCCTATCGAACATGCCTGAGGCGATACGTTGTACGCGTAGGACGGAAAAGCTCCCTTCCCTTCCCTTCCCTCCCCTGTGTTTACCTGTATTTACTATAACGGTCTAAATTATCGCCTACCTCTCCTCTCATTCCCAACTCCTGCCTTATTGGTATTGCCAATCCCTAAGTATTTACTGGGACCTAACCCAAAAGCCATTTGATAGGGTGAGTCGTATGTATAACGATTTGTAGTGTTATAGCTTTTCTGTCTTTGGCTCACATTATTTTGTTGTGCTGGTACTGCATAGGCAATCCAAACAACATCTCGCATATTTGCTCCGTTTTTATCGAAAATGGTCCTGTAGTAGCAAATCTGGGTTACATTTTGACAACGGACCACTAGGGCCCCTTTTTTGTATGTGGGCTAGGCACTAAATTTCACCCCAGATAGATTGGTAAAGTGATTGTTACCAACCTGGTACAGTTTGGAGCATAATCATCTTCCTCTCGATAACATATATTAATTTTGCAAACCCGCCCCGCACAGTGCAGTTATTGTCGGGATACCTACTCTATACTTACTGGGCTTGGTCGAGCGACCTCCTACCTAACAGGCCGGCGAAGACTTGGATTTTCAACTATGGGGATCAGGCCCCAGATCTAGCCTTGGAACCACCGATTCAGCCCGTCAGCCACGCCTCTAGCGGCACCGCCACGCCAAGCCTGGACTGATGCAAGGAGGGTACGCCAACCCCAGATTTAAACGCCTCCGGCGCGACGTTGATTGAAATTTGTTCATTCGTCGGTCTCAAATTTTCGTTAGTAGCGCCTAATACGGCGAGATTCTGCAATGTGTATCTAGCCGTGACATCAACCAGGCTTTCAATCGGACTTAGCTGACTAATTAAGCGACACACAGGTATATGTGAGCCCGGATATTCTCACGAGAATGTATACAATCCAGAGGGACGGACAACACCGGCAAGACTTAAAGCTACACTTAACTTAATTTGTCTCCTAATATTTAGGAGAAATATTTAATAAAACATCTCCGAAATGTGGGGAGAGCCTGAAGCTACTTCAGCCTACTTCATGTCATGAAGGTTTAAATCCATTTAAATAGCCTTTGTGAGCAATAAAGTGAGTATCGCGTCGCAGATAAAATATAATAAAAGAGCAAGTTTAGACTATTGTGCTTAATATCCAGGGTTTGACGCAAATCAAAAATCATCCATTTCCAACAGGAACTAGCTGTTCGGCTTCTTTCCATCGGCCCTGATTCCGATATGTTGACGCCAGGTTGGCCATGCTGGTTAGCGTGTCGGGATGATCAAGCCCCAGCTTCTTTTTGCTCGTTTCCATAACTTCCACAAACAACTTTTCGGCATTTTTGTATTTCCCTTGGTTGAGCAAAATTAGACCAACCATCAATATGCTATCCAAGGTCAGCTCGTGCGAATTGCCCAGCGTTGTTTGCCTAGCTTCCCGTGATTTCTTTGCCATTGTTGCCGCCAAGCTATATCTTCCTTGTTCTTTTGCATACCAGCTGCCATTATATAGTACCGTTGCCCATTTCTGTAGTGGCTGGTCATTTTGGGGGCGCTGGCTTATTGCTTTTTCGACATGAGCAAATAGAGTTTGACATGTCGGCCAGTTGTTGTAATCACCAGTAGGGAAATCGCCCGCTATCCGACTGATGTATTGGGCCTTGAATGTTTCCAATTTTTCGTCGGTATCCAACCATCTTCTTGTCGCCAATTGCACGAGGCTGTGCATCCTAAACACATCTCCTGTGTCGTTTAAAAAAACGAGGCTGTAGTCCCGGAGCATTTTCAGGTCATCCTCAAAGCTCTGCTTAAACAAGCTGTCGGAGCTGCTGCTGGCACATGACGAATTGCTGTCGCTGTCATGGTCGCTCCAGTCGTCATCGCTTTTGTTGCATTCGCCTTCGCTCCCGTCGTCATCTTGGCTTAGATTGTTGTCACGTGGCCGTACCAGCGACTCTGGAATTCCCTGGTGGTCGAAACAGCTCATTAGGGAAAGCAAATCAGCTGCTGATTGCCGCTCCCAGCGAATAGCCTCGAATGAGATTTGCCAGGTTGAATGTATATACCGAAAGCGGAAGATAGATTTGCTCCAAACTGTATAACATCGCAGAATACTTCGCCTTTCCTTGCATGGCTCCTCCCTGTTCGGAATTCTGACGCCTTATCTAAACACCCGTCAGCTACGATAAAACCAATGAACACACGGAGACTATGAAGGGGCGGATTGAAATATGTATCGAATATTCAACACAACGCGCAAGCATCCTCCACCATTCATGGGTCAGACCCACCTTTGTTAGCGATTCACACCCAAACACACCAATAAGCTTAACAGCTGAAGAATTTTCGCCCTCCGGGCGCCGGTCGTCATGGCCTCACCAGAGGTCTCAAACCGCCGCGCGCGCCCGCAGAGCACGCCGCAGGCTTTTCCGCAGGGCCAGGCCGAGTCGGAACACGTGTCTTTCGATACGCGCACCGCTAACGCGCCTGAGCCGGCCGGCCGCGGAAGGTACTCCAGCCTCCCGGCCCTGGCCATCAAAACACTGCAACAGGAGCTGGAAAACGTGGAAACAGTCGGCAGCTGGCTCGAAGAGGTTTTTGCAGCCAAGCTCGAAAGCTTACAGGCCCCGGAGGACGCCGCGCTTAGGAGAATTGTTCTCGAACTTGACGATGTGATCAGCGGCTGGTTCCTCAGTCGCACCCTCCCTGAAAAAGAGCGTTCGCGCTCTCCGTCGCGTTCGCCGACCAGTTCCAGCGAAAGGCGCAGCATCTTAATTACAAGGACGGGCACGGCGTCGTCGGCCTCTAAAGGCAAAGGCACGCCCATTAACAAATCGGTCACATGGGCCGAGCGAGCCGCCACGCCACCAGCGGCGGCCCCAATGCGAATTTTAACCCCGGCCACGCGCTCGTACCCGATACGTACGACGCCCGGCAATGCACCTGACAGCTCCACAGCTCCCTCCCAATCGGGCCGGGACCGCCCCCAAGCCCCGAAACGTTTGACAGAACAGCCGGCCAACCGCATCCTGATCCGCGTAAATGACAAATTGCGGATGGTGACGAGGGAGCCATACGCGGTAACCACCAAATTGGCCGAATTGGTCTCGGTGCCACACAGTGAAATCCCAAACGCCAAACGTACCCCCACGGGCTGGGGTGTTACGGTGGCCTCTGAGGAAACACGGCAAAAACTCCTCAACCCCAACGCAGTNAAAATCGAATTAGCCGTCATCAAAGCAGCTCTCCGACTCCTATTTTCGAAGCAGTAAAGCAACTGGCGAAGGGATTAGAATCTTTTGCTTATCGAAACACACTTCTCGAAGCAGAGGTCCGCAACCTTCGGAAGGCTAACGAAGCGCTTAGCAAACGACGAAGGGCCAAAAAAACACAAATCCGTCAAGAAGGGTCAGCAACGGTTGGAGAAATACAAGGTTTGTTAGAACAAAAGAACGTTACGGAACAGGTACAGCAGGAAGAACGTGAAAATAGGGGTCGTTCTATTGGAAGGTTAACGACCGTTCAGCGCTGTAGCAACTGCGGGAATACAGGGCACAATGCACGCACCTGTCAGGAGGATGCAGAAATGTCCGATGTATATATTTCCGATTGTATCGAGGTAAATTAAATAAAGCTGGCGTTATAATTGACGTTGGGAGTTTGGCCGGTTGGAAAAGTGGCCGGGGTACTGATATGGCCGGGGTACTGATAAACCACGTTACATGTATCAGGAGGGAAGATCCCTTATAAGTAGGACGTTAGTTTTGAGCCAAAAAGGTATACTACGTCTTAAATTGGATAAGAAGCTACGAATTCCGGGTCTTCTTTTCCTCGCTGTATCCTGCGCACAATTATAGAAAAAGCATCCACCTCAGCCGCGTTGTGTTGAATATTCGATACATATTTCAATCCGCCCCTCCATAGTTTCCGTGTGTTTATTGGTTTTATCGCAGCTGACGGATGTTTAGACAAGGCGTCAGAATTCCGAACAGGGAGGAGTCATGCAAGGAAATGCGAAATATTCTGCGATGTTATACGGAACTTCAAATATCGACGAATTTGAGAATCTTCAATAGTAAACTGGACAGTGTTAAAGTAACGCAATCGACCGATTTGATTAAAAAGCAACACAGTACATTACCAACTTTTCAAATTTCATTGGAAGCTTTGCAGCCAGGATTGGGACTTCTCAATTGCGCTAACGGTTTCTTTCCATAGATAACAATGTGCTTCCTTGCATTGAGCACATCCCAAAACTGGGACGCTTCGAGGACTAGGATTGTGTTCCAAACAAAACAGACAATCAGAGACCTATGTTGGCTTATCGACACCAATGGCCGAGAAAATATAAAGGCTAGCGAGTCCGCTGTCACATGTTCTAGTTTTGAGCAGACAACACCGCCTCTAATTTAGACCCTGAAACAAACAAAGTCTTGAACACTTTATAACCGGAAATGGCTTCGCGAGCACCCATCCGCAGGGTAGACCCTGAGCTAGGGCTTATTTGGGAGGGAGCTCCAAACATGGATACACTCAGCGATGTACCTGCTGTCCGTGACGCATTCGCATCCCATTACCCGGACATATTCGGCCTCCCCCATCTGCCAGTCTCCACTCAACGACCCTCCCACAACGTCAAGTCCGCCGACGGCACCCAAATAAAAGTTATGCATTTTATCCCCGATGCACCTGCAGGAATAGATGCGCCACCGGCTCGTGCAGTTATATTCTGTTTTGGCGGCGGTTTCATTATGGGAAAGGCGGACAGCAACATTGATTTTGCCGCCAACATGGCAATCCAGACACACAGCCATGTGTTCATGCCAAACTACCGCCTCGCACCGGAACACCCAGCACCGGCGGCCGTGGAGGACGTCTATGCCACGCTGAGGTGGGTGCAGACGCATGCCGCGGGGCTCGGTATCAATGCGGAACGGGTGGTTCTTTTTGGTGTGAGCGCTGGCGGTGGAATCGCCACCGGGACGGCCCTAATGGCTTACGACAAAAGCCTCACCAGTTCGGAAAAGCTTCCGCTGCCGGCCGGCTTGGCGTTGCGGTACCCTATGTTAGACGACCGCACGTTCGGGTCGATCGAGGACCCGGAGCATTTCTACCATGTCTGGAACTGCGTAGTCAATGAAATTGCGTGGACAGCGTACGCAGGCGGCAAGGCAAGAGCGGAAAGAACGAACGATACTATTTCTGTATACGCGGCGCCAGCGCGGGCTGGGCCGGATAAGCTGCGGGGCCTCCCGCCTACATTTGTGGACGTCGGGGGACTGGATTTGTTCCGCGAAGAGATTACCAAGTTTGTAACCGCGCTGGCCACCGCCGGCGTTGATGTCGAGTTCCACCATTACTCGGGGCTTCCACACGGCGTTGAAATGATGGCGCCGGGGATCAGCAAAGCTATTGCCATGAATAAGAATACCTGTAGATTTATTGGTAGATTTTAGCCCTAGAGAACTAGACCAATAGAACATGGCGCAATAAGTGCAAAACAGGGAGATGCTTTCGAAGACTTGCATCCCCAGAGCCGGCAGGGCCAAAACTGATTGGGAAACCAGTCGCAGCCCCTCAACGCATGACGGGGGTTACAGCTGCAGCAGAACAAATTGTAGTTACAAGCTGTGGGAACCAAACATCAAACACTAGCTAATCACCCCCGCCTATCTATTTCCCGCAGCTCCCTTTCTACAATCTTCCAATGCTCAGGATTCAGTGTACCCTGAACCCAGGCGCCATTTTCCCCCCTCGCGAAAATAAATAGCTGCATTTTGGCAAGCATGAAAGAGGAGTGCTTGGGAATGACCAAAATTCCAACCGGAGTGCAACCTTTGCGCGGCTCCATAGATGCATTAGCCCTTTTCTCCTGACCCGCAGCAACAGGCGCCATGGCTGTGGTTTTTTGGTTAACGCTCCCGCTCGTCTTGCTTGTAGCTGGAGATGTTACCCTGGGCACCGCCTCCACAACATTGCCTTTGTCGACTGATTCATTCCTTTCAACTTTTTCAACAACCGCGGGCGCGAAGATGTTCATTTCGAACAATTGTCCTACTTTGAGACTGCTAAAGGTGACCTGGAAGCAGTCGATGCCTCCGATGATGGGGAGCCCAACGAGGCGGGAGGCGTATGCTTTCAGCTGCACCTTGGCAAGAGCGCGAAGCTGAGGCTCCGTCAAGCCGGCGTGGAGGCTCGACCGGACCGATGCCGCCGTCAGACCTAGGGACGAAAACTTCGTCCGCGCGGTGTGGTCCCCTTGGTCCTTGGGAATCACGGCTTGAGCGGGAAGCAGAGTTTGTACAGACATGGTGAGGTTGGAAATAAACACACCGGGCTTAGGCAGTCGAGCTGTCAAGGACGGAAGGCGGTCGCGGATGTTGAGAATGATGGATATATTGACAGTGCGGCGAGACTTGGGAGGCAAAGCTCTTGCCGCCGCTCTGGTGAAAAATGCAATCATGGCATCGCTCTCGCTAATAAACGGCCGCCCCGATTCGCGGTCGGGAACGAGATCGCCGGGGATGAATGCGTCATGTGCGCGTTTCTTGCCGTTCTTTACAGGTCCGCCTGACCCGGCGTTGCCCTGCTCGTCTGCCGCCTCCAAAGCTGACAATGACCCCTGCCGAATCTTGTCTATCACGCGCTTCGGCACCCATATATTGCGCAACTCCTGCTTTTCGGCGAACAGCGCGCGTATAATGAGCATCACCAGCCACATGATACGCATGAGTGCGAACTGTACTATTTTATTCGAGTCGAAAAATATTTCCTCTTTAATCGGCACCCTGTCGGGAGCATCTGAAATGAGGTCGTTCAGGAGGTCGTGCCTCAAAGACAGGCAGGGCGGTACTTGATTCGAAAGGCCCGCAAGCGTGTAAGCCCATGCCGTCAAGAGCTCGCTGAGCCCGGCACCATCCATAGTTGCGTGCGGCCAGGTCAAGCATGTCAGCGTGGCGTCTTCGAAAGACACAATGTGAAGCCAAAGCTGGGGCAGGTCCGAGCGCAGGTAGTCGTCCAAACATTTGGGTACTCCACTCGGCTGTGCGAACTCATGAAATTTAGTGGGCGATGGCGCCAGGTTGATCTCTTCCGGCTCATATGTAGGCAGTTGACGACCCAGCTCGTGATCTTGAACGCGACAGTAATGAACTGCATGAGAAAATCCAACGGCCGGTCGTTGTTCGGTGAACTCCTTCGGTACGCGAATTACCAAATGACCCTTTTCCTGTTTCGGCCGTCAGTCTTTCGGAAGTTCTAGCAACGAGCGCTCAGGCTAGCTAACAAAGTTTGCCCTGCCTGATCTGTTTCTAATGCTGTTCGATCTTACATTCCTGCGAAGCCGTCCGCCAAGCTTCCTCCAATCCCCCGTCTTTATAAGGCTGACGAGTGTCTCTTGCAGTTTGACTGGGTCGAGGACTTGGTCGAACTTCAGCATGGTCCAGCCCATCATGTTGCTGATTGCGCCCACTCGGTCAATTGCATTGAGTTGGAAGACGTCGTCCGTAGGGACGTTGGTCACCCGCCTGGGGCCCATATGTTTGAGGAGACTCTTCATGCTGACAGCGTCGAACTTGAATGTGAATATCAAATGTGATATAGATTTATGCTTCTAAGGGCGAGTTCTTGCTTAATCTGTTAAATAAATACCGATATGGCATCTTTGGTTTTACGGACTTGCTGAAATGACATGTTTTATTTACGGGCGTGCAATCGCACGTACGTAAAACAACTAAAGCTCAAACTTTATGACAAGTACGATTGGATTATAAAAGTGGGGTTCGGTTCAGCGTGACCTGCGATCGATGCGACCTTAATTCGGTCGAGGAGATATGCTCCCTAAAACGGGCTCCTTCATGCCCTTGGTGGACAGAAAAACGGTTAACATTTGGGGACCAAACCCGGTCGCGTTGAACGATAAGGTGATGAGCCACACGACGGACCAGTGTCCAATTTTGGGCGAACATCAATGGAAACCTCTAGCAAAAACAAAGAGGCGTACGTCGAATTGAGGTTTAGAGGTGCATGGCGTTTACAAACCCCCTGAGCTCGAAATAAAATTCTACCCGGAAGCACGTTGATAATACAAAAATGGTATTCCAAGTATTTCTACCTTCAGTATCATTTCCATCAGTCAAAAAAACTGCCATTTCATCATGTCTTGACTAACGCGAGAGCAGATGTCTCTTTTCTTAGACTCATGTTTCGTCCTTGGAATTTGCCTGCAGTTTCGTCCCGCTATTTGTATCTCTAAGCCCAAATAAATTCAGAACCTAATTCGGTCTCTTTGTCAATGTCGACTAGTTTGCGCGGTGATTACATGTTCATCAAGCCATTTGGCATATTTAGTCAACGCCGCGATATTCGAAAAAGTCGCAAAACTCGCGCATTTCTATCATTTTACCCACAAGCTCTTTTTCCATGGTCACCGAAAAAACGCACCCTTCGTCGGGGTCAGTGGACCTGACAGGCGGGTACATAATGACAGCGCCCTCCGTCGAAAAGCCGCCGAACAGATGCCGATAAGTAATCGGCTTCCCGAACCCAAAGTCAAAGCTACTAACGTCGGCAGGCCTGTGATCAGTTACAAACATGCTCATGGGCGGGTACGAGTCTAGTCGCAGGCTGATGGTACTCTTATCCCTGACAGGCGCCACCCTATTCAGCAGTTTGTCGATATGTTCGTTGTCGCAGCTGTTTGTCAGCGCGCGGATATAGGACGTTAGCTTGCTCAGCGGCGCCTCGTCCACCACTTCGGCGACCGTCAATGGAGGGACAGGGCTCGTATCTGAAGTAGCGCAGCCCAACGCGTTGCGCATCAATCCCTGGGGCAAGGGTGGGCGGCAAAGCCGCGGTCGTAGGTTGATGGCCTCGCCCCACCACAAAACCATATCTCGCGAGGGGTTGTACAAGGCAGCCCTCACTCTACTGAGGACACGCCAGAGATAGGCACACGACGCATCATACGTCGACACCCAATCGCCGCCCCGGGGCGTGGCGAGCCTTTTTAGCTCGGCCGCTTTGCTTCTGGGCAGGTGGAGCAGCACCGCCTGCTGCTTCCGGTGATTCTGGTTCCTTTGGGGTACAGGCGGGCCATCAATCAGCTCATCAGCCGGAACTTCAATGGTCAAGCGCGATGCGTCCAGGTTTGCCGGGTCGAAAGGCGGGAAGGGCGTCGAATTGGCCAGGGCTGCACAATTGGCCGCCAGCTGCATGATGTAGTTTTTAAATCCAATTGCATCCAAGGCGTAATGATGAACCTGAACGACCAAGACCAAGCCACCGGTGCACCGGTTGATCTGGTAGGCGGACACGGCAGGGCTGCTGTCTGGGTTTGCCTCAGGTCCCTCGCCCCATGTCATCGTTGGAATGCCTGTTTTGATTGTTGTCAGTTTTTTCTACACGGTAAGGAGTGATTGGATGGAATAGCTCACTCCAAAGAGTGATATCTTTCAAGGTCTCGCCTCCAAAATGGCCCTTTTCGATGTCATCCAGAGTCGGAATACCGGTATTTGGATCCATATTATGGATGACAACCTGCACTTTTGACTCGCGCTTTTGAACAAATGAATACCGGCCCTGCTCATCCTTCTCAATTGTTCCGCATAAATGTTGAGCCTGAGCGAGGGTATGCATTAGCCCAGACTTTAGCAGCTCCACGGCCGACGGCTTACATGGAAATCGTCACCCTCGTTGGAGGAGAACGTACGTTGGCTGGAAGATAAACTCCGGGATATGCACGAAATTGCGGCGGAAGAGAAAATCCATTTTGCAGCGGAAAAGACAGAGGTGATCCATATCACTAAGAAAAGGCACGGTCGCAACCCGGAAATCCGGATTAATGGTAGAACGGTTACCCCGGTCCAACTACCGGGCGGTCGACGCGGACAAAGCGCCTCCGGGGCCGAGCGTTACCCGGGCATGCGTTGGCTTGGCTTTTGGTTCAGCCGACGGCTAGACGGGCGCCGCCACGTGGCCGAAAGGGCTGCCAAAGCAATGGCGGTCGCTGCTCACCTCAAAAGCTTTGGGGCAGTAAGATACGGACCGCCTGCGGCTGCACTTCGCAAGGCAGCGGTGGCATGCGTGGGTTCCTCGGCCACCTACGCAGCCGAGGCATGGTACAACCCAGCGCACAAACAAAGAGGACTCCTCAAAGCACTGAACAAACCGCTGGTTTTAGCGGCACGGGCAATCCTCCCGGCGTATAAAACCACCCCCTCGTCCACTGTTCTCAGGGACGCAGGACTACCCTCGGCCCGCGTCGCGCTGGCCTACACCCGCCTGAAATACGGCGCCCGACTAAGGCTCGCGGACAAGGGGCACCCCCTTGTCAGCCGCCTGCGTGAAACACCTCGTGCCCGCAACTCGGGCCATTCGGCCACGACCCTGCAAACGGCTGCACAACTTCTCCCGCGGATCCGGAGACTAGAGTTGCGCGCACCTCGCAATGCCCCGGATTCTCGCACTGACCCCACCGGAGGAGTCCCGAAAGAGGAAGCGGCCCGCCGCTTTATCGAATGGCTGGACATGGTATCACCTGACGATATCGTGGTATATACGGATGGTTCGGAAAAACACGAAAACAACTGCGTCCAAATAGGGTACGGATGGGCCGCTTTTAGGGCGGGCCTGGAATTTGCCGCAGGCTCCGCATCTATTACGCCGGAAAGCCACGTTTTCGACGCCGAGGCGATTGGCGCCCTAAGAGGGCTACAGGCGGCAGCCAAGGCCCAGCCAGGCGCCCGGATCTGGATTTGTGTGGACAGCACCTCGGTTATTTGGGGTCTTAGAGGCGACGCGCCGCGTTCGTCCCAATGGGCCTTTTTGGAGTTCCATGACCTTGTCGATCTACTCCGAAAACAAGGTACCGAGGTTCGGGTCCGTTGGTGCCCTGGGCACCAGGGAATCCCGGGAAACGACCGGGCTGACGAGCTGGCCAAGGCCGGCTCTGCCGGACCGCCGGACCCAGACCCGAGGGCTCAGCAAACCACGTATAGCGGTGCCGGCACGGTCCTCAGAGCCATTCTTTCGAATATAGAGAAGGACTGGTGGCGTAAAGAACTTTGTGAACGGTCCCCCGCATATAGGGAATGGAAATTCCAATACACACCGAGAAAGGAGCCCGAGGAACTGCGTTTGCCAAGACCCCTACTGGGCCATTATTTGGCCATGAGGACCGGCCACGGCGATTTCAAAGCCTACCATGACCGTTTCAACCACCAGGATGCAAACACCTCGTGTGCCTGGTGCTGGAAGCGGACCTCCCCTGAACACCCGGTGCACTGCCGCTTTTCGCGGGCGGTGTGGAGAAACTGGCCGTGGCCTGATAACGACCGGCCGGTCGGGCCGCCAGACCGCGCCCAACGCCGCAAATTCTTCCAGACAAGCCTCGGGCAACCGAAAAGCTTTGAGGCGTTTTCGATAGCCACCAACTACTTCAGCGCCCGCCCCAGAGCGGCCCGCCAGCGCCCCGCGCGCCACGAACGCACTTTACGCCTAGGGACACCGATCGTAAGCGACTCGAACTCAGACGAGGAATAGACTTATTGCCTTTTCACCCATACTTCACGGCACAAGCCGTCAGACGAACCCTCCGTACACCTCAGGCACGGGGTCGCGTCAGTGAACTAACCCCCTAAGCAGGACCGGGCCCGAACCCGGTCAGGCACGATCCGCCTCTGCCCTCCTTGTTTTCCCCCTGTGTAAATAAAGAAGATAGAACGCGCGCCGAGATACCCCTCGGGAGGTTGCTAACGGCCGGCTAACAAGCCGGGCCGAGCCCGGCGTTAAATAATACTACTACTACTACTAATAACACAACGCGGCTGAGTTGGATGCTTTTTCTATAATTATGCGCAGGATACAGCGAGGAAAAGAAGACCCGGAATTCGTAGCTTCTTATCCAATTTGAGACGTAGTATACCTTTTTGGCTCGAAACTAACGTCCTACTTTTAAGGGATCTTCCCTCCTGATACATGCATCGTTTTCTTTGGGTACGGTCACCCGCGCCCCCAGCAAAATGTGTGGTCGCGAAATGATAAACCATCTATACACATCAGGTTGTGGATGAAGCCTAAGTGGTGACTACTTGGCGCGTTGAATCTCCCGTACGATTTGTATTTCTTTCGGCTGGGAGAAGTGACAGGCTTTAGCGGTGGCAAGAATCACTGACTCAGTCGAGTCATATTTCATGATTTTGGCCGTATCGTCCGTTGAAATCCCGTTCTTCCTACCGCAGCGTCCACTAATCCAGCTGCAACATGAAAGCAACTTCATCTTGTGGACCATTGAGAAGAAAAGGAAGCGAACAAACAAAAACCGCTTGATGGGACTAAAGAAAGTCTTGAAATTAAATATGGGCTTTTTCAGCCCGAAATATGACCATTACTTTCCCCAAATGAGTCTTTGCCATTTATCCCAAATTCGGGGTTTTGTCGCAGCAAACAGTAGTTCGCAGCTGGTACAAAACTGTGCTATGCCTGATAAATCCAATAGAGGTTTGATTTACAGCTTTAGACAAATCTTGGGACCTCCTCTAAGGCATGCACTGACTCCAACGGACTGAGTGTCTAGTGAGAACAACCCTAATTTGGGATTGAACTTGTATTTCATAACTGGAGATCCGAGACAGGTTTTAGTAAGATTGAATATAAATACTCGGGCGTCCCAGTGACCTGAGATGGTAATTTGAGAGGGCAAATAACATATCCTAGCTAAGTTGTAACCTGCATTATGTCTTTTAGAGAGAAACTGGGTGCAGAACGTCACAAAAAGCTCAAGGTCTTAAAGCGAATGAGCAAAGATGCAACCAAAAAAAACATTATGACGAACTGCTTAGCAGACCTATTGAAGAATTGCTAGAGTTAAATGAAGAGGACGCGATCATGATCGACGCTCAAGAGCTTTTAGACGAGGAAGTTCAAGACCCGGAGGACGAAAACCAAAGTTCCGAGACCGCGTTTAAAAACAAAATAGCGATCGTGCAGGAGCGTCGGGACTGGCTTAAAGCTTCGATGGACCGAACTACTGATCCCGAAAAAAAGCGATGGTCCAGGACTCTGCTCGAAAAACCTGAGGAGGACCTATTTGAATTAGATGATTCTTATTTCACGGAATCCAACCCTCGAGATGGGGCGGAAGAACAAGGCCCGAATGACAGAAATCAAAGTTCTGAGCAAGGCCAGGATACGAGAGGAAACAACGATGAGCAACCAAACAACAATACAAGCGTTGGAACCGGACTTAATCGTGGCCAACCCGGGCATTTTAAGAACGAACTTTCGCCCAGTGGAAAAGAAGGAAATGGCTTGAAACAAGCAACCTTTGACAACGATGACAAGCTATTGGTTCCCTTTCCCGGAAGCGCTGCGGATGGAAAAGTCAAGACTGTAGGGTGGCTCGGTCGCCGGGGTGCTAGATATATCACCAAATAATGCACAAAAGGTCATTACAGTAGACTTGGCCCCGGTTTCTTCAACCAATTGTTCAAACCTCCACCGGAAACCTGCGTGAAAGCTGGCCTATGTGATGTCGGCAGCTCGAACACCCCTCCAACCCGTCCCCCGAAAAGTGCTGGGACCGAAGCATGCAATCTTCTGGCTGTGGTTTTTCAACTTTCATCCCCTTCTTTTTCTTCTTTTTAGATTTTGAAGCAGTGACACCCCATATTCCCCAGTCATCAACTTGAATCGGATTCTCAGGCTGGGGCGGAGGTTCAGGGACTGTTTCAGGCTCCAGGCTGGACCTTGGCGTCGGCTCGCATTCACGGGACTCCGATTTGACTTCCTGGCCTGGCCTAGTTGATGCCGTCTGGCAAAGCGTAGCTTCTGAAGGTGAACCGATTTTGGGCAGTGGTGTACCGGCGGACTCCTCGACAGCCTCATATAGATGGGTCGCGTTACGCTTTGACAGCGCCTCATTGCTGCAGACTAGGTCGACGGTGATTTTAAATAGCAAGTCCATGAATGGCAACGTTTCGAGCTCGGTTTTCGGCACACAATCTACCAGACTAGAAGGATCTTTGAGAAGCGGTTTGAGACCGGCCGCTACATAGTTGCTGAACCATGTATCATTTATCCGTGGATTTGGATAAGCAGATCGCGCGACCTTCAGAACCGCAGAGAAAGGCAGTCCCTTTCCAAGCTTTTCGATCTCTACTTTAGCAAGGTCCTCCAAAGTAGACATATCGTATTCTCGAGCCATGGCGTAGACTTGGATGCTTGTCGCAAGCTCTGAGTCGATCTTCTCGTCAGGGGTCGATCCCTTCGGTTCCAAACTCTGGTAGGTGTTGGTAATAAGGTAGTGGACGAGAACGTGACCAACTTCTTCAGAAGTATCGAGCGCTATAGTATAATCCCATGAAGTGGGATCGTTCAACTTTGGGAACTTTTGAAGGAAGGATCTCGGAACTTTGAGTACAGTGTTTTTCATCTTCAGACTGATGGTGGGGGTTGCATATGGCCTGGTTTCTATCTTAGCTTCAAGAAATTTGTGGGACAACTGTGAACCACTCACGATGACACAGGTCGTCTATCGGCTTTCTCAGGGAGTTGCGCGTCAACTTCCTCAACGAGACAGTCTTCGACAGCGGCAGACTTTTTCTTTTTCGCCATATTGTTCGTTGAGCAACGATCTTGCACAAATGAAAACATGTAAAAGTCAGCTTGATAATATGGCCAAAAGCTAGCAGAAGCTTGAGGAGGCGGTGGTCGTTCGCTGTAGTGATCATGGCAGTTGTTGCTCGCTGTCTCCTTTTATGCCCACTCGCCATCCCAAGTGCGGGGTTATTCACGTGCCCTCGCTGTGTTACACAGCATTCGCGACCCAACGCTTCTGAATGTGATGATGGCGCCCAAACTCTGCCTTTTCTATGGGAGGATCAAAAGCAGCTGAATAGCCAGGGAACCAAAAAAGCCCGTATGAAGCCAGGAAGATACTATTGGCATCAGTTGCGCGGGATCCACAGAAGAGATCCTTGTTTTCCCCCAGGCACACCAATGAGCAGGGAGCACGTTCTCTGCGCAATAGCAATGGAAAATTGCAAGCGGGTCGTATCCGATAGTACATTCAGCTCTGTCAGGAATGAGCCATAGGCACATTGGAAAGAGAGCCATTGCTGACTACCAGTACAAAACGTTGGCTGCGATGCAACGCAAGAATCCACTAACAGCGCCGGAGAACGGCCGTATGAAAGGACTGGACGTGGCCATGGTTGCGACAACTCATCAAGTATGAAAAGCAGCTGCAAGCGCCATGCAGCAATCATGCTTCCCCGCAGTGACTGTAACAGTCTAGGAGCCGGAAAGTGGATACTGTTGAGGCGGACACCAACGCTACGCTGCGGTACATGGGGTACCCCCATACCCCGGGCCGGAAGTGGTGAAATCGGGGCGAGCGAAGAGCGTTTAAATTGGGCATGAAGAATAACCACGCAGAATATATTTGAAAATAAAATAGTGGTTTTATATTAATACGCAAACGGCAGGTAAGGTAGCCCCACCCGCCCGAAGCGCCACAGTACGCCCCGCTGCAACTGCAATATGGTGTCGGCTCACTTGTACAACTGCAGTATGGCTTAGCTGAGGATCAACCAGTCGGATCATCAAATACTTTTCGGGCGGCTTTTGTTGTTATCATAAAGTACTTGCACCAAAGCTACTACGATGAACCATGTTGCATAATGCATGTTCATCACACTAAGACAATGACTCACCGAGCCAGCTTGTCGAGAGCGCGCCACCCTCGCCTCCTCATCATCACCGACAAGAGAAGCATAGGCCAGCGCAGTTGCAGGATCAGCGGATGTTAGTCGACCTTACGACGGAGGATACGGGCTTCCGATGCTCCAATTGCAGGGAAACGTTCAAGTCCAGTGAAAAATGCTTTGCATTAAGCGGCTGTCGCTGTGTAAGTTGTGTTCCTCCTCGCTTGTCAAGATTGTTCGCAACAGCTAAGAACGGTGACGGCCATAGCCAATTTGTCCGACTTGTGCAAACTGAGGCTGCGACAGCCACAAAGAGCTAGGTGATCAGAGCATATTTCAGGTGTTCTGGACCAAATGCTTTTGCCTGGAAGACAGCGAGGACATGACGGTCTTGAAATGCGGTTAGTTATGGTATCTTCTTCCGGACGAGTAGGGCTGACAACACTCAAGCTCAGGCCATGTGTACCATGATGTCTGCATCCTAAAATGGTTTCAGGCTTGCCAGATCGGCACAAAAGAAAGAGACGGCGGGCCCTGTCCTCGCTGTAAGGAACACGTAGACGATGTTTTGCCGCTGGAGTGGAAGCAACTCGGACTTGATAGGATGGTTGACGCAGCTGTATTTTCCTGAGGCAGAGAAGAAAATCAAATAAAACTACTTGGGCTGGAAATCCAGCTCTTCTATAGAGACATCTACAGACTGATTGTGGCTT
Source organism: Pyricularia pennisetigena (assembly GCF_004337985.1). NCBI lineage: Eukaryota > Fungi > Ascomycota > Sordariomycetes > Magnaporthales > Pyriculariaceae > Pyricularia > Pyricularia pennisetigena. The sequence continues at coordinate 100,898 of NW_021940924.1, read as the reverse complement.
CCGTAGCTTGTTCTAGAATCCGACCCGGCTTTTAGTTCTTGCAAGTAACTCCGTAGAGCCCGCTTCACGTGTAGTCTGGCTTCTAAAGTGGCAGACACTTGGTCCAGTTAGTTTGGCTCATGCACGCTGCAGGAGAAAAAGCTCACCCAGTAACAACAGTCGGCTGTTTCGACTTCTTTCTTCACCAAGACAATCTTGCATGCCTTTTCTGATGATAGCTTTGAGATCTGGTTTTCCTTGGTAAAGTCTCGCTCGACCGCCAAAAGTCTTCGCCACCGTCGAGTCAGCGGCAGAAGGGGTGCCTTCCAAGGACCCTACGTTGTCGAAAATGGAGATCAAGATCATCTGAAGTCCGGTTAGCAGGGTCTGCAGAGGAGCGGTGATAGACCTTGCCTTCTTGGTATCCTGATCAAGGACCGGGTTGAGAAGCCATTGGCCGGCCGGGTTGATAATGTCTGGGAACAATTAGCGCTCATAACTGAAATGCTACTCCATCCTGGTCGAACTCACCTCGTTTCGAGATGAGCCAGACAAGATGTGCCTTTTGTTTGTTTCCTCTGGATACTAGCTCTCGAAGGTAAGCTGCTTGAGCAGCAATGCCGTAGCCACTTGCCAGCAGCAGCACGAAATCGAATTCCAGCAGTGAAATACGTCTCCCAAATGGCCCACTGACGATGGCATGTCGTCCGTCCTGGCTGTCTGCCAGATGGAGCTTCCTGGTGAACCCGCGCCTGCGCTCGACAAAAAGGTCCAGGCTTTTTTGTCTATCTTTTGACCACGAAGTCACCACAAAGGGGTGACTTTGAATAGAGGATGACGCACCGAGCGAGGGGATGGTTAGATTGATGTACTGGCCGGCGGCAACACGCAAAGGGCGGGGCAAATTAATGGTCACTTTGACCGCGACCAGATCACGATCTGATGGCCCGAGGCTGACGGACACGCTTGCCAGCGTCCCCCCTTTCAGGTTGCGGCATATCAGACAGCAAGTACGATACGCGCAAAGGGTCAAGAAAAAAGTGACAAAGCTAGCGCAATACACTTCCAGATACCCAGGGTTCGAAAAGTCGAAGACCGACCGCAGGTGCCAAGCAATACCTACAGCAGCACTGGCCGCTAAGCAATAATGCAGCACGATAAACACTTCGTAAAAGCGATTTGTGAAGAAGCTGAAGGACGTAACTATCAGAAGCTGGACGGCACAGGCAGCCTTGTTCAGTCAGTTGATATTCGGCAGGCTCGCTGCGGGAAAGGATCTCTTACTGAGAATGCCAAAATATTGCTGAGACTGCTGAAGGAAAACGATTGACCGTTGACGATCATTCCTATGCTGTGAAAGGCTGTCAAGATTGCGGTTACCCATGCTGAAATACGATGGAAGAAAAAGTATGAGTGACGGCTAGCGCCAAGCAGGTCAATAAGGAGATCCGAGTGAAAGGCCAAAAGCAAAGGCTGGATGTTGAAGATGACTAAATACCCAGCCCGCACCGATCGAAGGGTGGGATCTTTGAAGAGTATGAATACGTTACTAGCCACAAAGCAGAGGCTCCACACAGCGATCGGTATGGATAGTCTCCCGATGTTGCGATAGAGAAAGTGAAGTCGAAAGGCTGCCTGGAGAGGGTGAAGATGGCATCTGTATCTGTAGATGAATCGCGCGGTCAAAAGTAGAAGAAGAAGGCCTCCGACACATAGCGCGTAGCGCTGGACTGCCGAGTCCATTTTCGAACAGAACACAAGGCTTTTCCTCTTTGACTGATCTTGTACAGGGCACAAGTACCGGCCTTTCCTTACGTTTGGTTGCCAGAGTGCACCGATACAAGAATGAATATGAATGCTGCTCAGATCCGCACAAGGGCTCTAAAAGAGACCGAAACTTCCTTTCTGGCCATGACGATAATGGTGTATCCGAGAATGAAGATTCTGCTTATGGTCCCCATATTGGATTCAGACTGTCTAGCAAATGCGTTGATGGCTATTCTGAAAGTGGCTCACGGCTGGGCGTATCTCGATTAGAAGGCAGTCATGGAAGCAGATACCTGCTTTAGAGAATACGATATCTATACAGAATGCGCGCGATGTCAGGTAATGGGACCTCATATCATGCCCAACGAAATGAATAACTTGATCTCGAGTGAAGGGTGTTCGCATAAGTATTGCTGGCAGTTGGAAGACGAGGTCGAACACGAGAGAATGCATCGTTTGTTGATCGATCAGTGCGAGCAGCTTCAAGATACAATATTCGACAAAGAGTTGATAGAACAGGAGCTGTGCCTGACAAAGGATGCCCTGATAGAGACCACCAGCCAATTGAGATTGACTAATGAAAATCTTCAAAATTTGCGTACTGCCGCGAGAACCGAGGCGAGGTCGAAGCACCAACTTATTCTCACTCTATGGAACAGACTGAATGAGACGCAGCAGATAGAAAACAAGCGCATCAGCAGGAAAAGAAAGTACGACGACTTCCTCAGAGACTGAAGGAGAAAGGCGAATGGGAATCAGAAGTAGGATGACTGGTGATGACAAGAGCAGCCTACCCACCATTGGAGGTCCAGCAAGTCAGATAAACCTTTATTGGCTACATAGACTGCGATTAGTGCACCATACATACAGCCACCAACAAGCAGCTATTTGCTTCATGGTTATATAAACATAGTGAGCCTTGAATCCGTAGACGTTGAGGAATGTTTCATCGTTGCCTATCGTACTGCTGCGTGGCACTGTCTGCATCACACAAGATGGCTACAAAAGACCGGTGGCGTGCAAGCCTTCAAAAGCTTTCATCCAAAATTAGTAAAAACCAACGCCTCTGGAGACAAAGCCCCAAGATCGGAGAACTAAGGGAATCCGTCTTTATTTCTGCCGACAGTAAGAGAGACAACGAAAGGCGACTTTCAGATGTTGCGTCTGGTGCGTTCGTTAACGATCTGAGCGGCGAGCGTCAGAAAGCGAGCGCCCCTAGGCGACGGACCTTGTAAGCCTGTGACTTTAGATACCATGACATTCTGCTTTTGTCGGATTCGGATTCGGATCCAGGCGATTGTCCACAGGAGTTCACAGCCACCGCCACGACTCCGGAAAGGCAGCGGCGTAGCGTTCTTGTCGAGGGTGACAAAAAAGCAGAGCAGATTCGGAACTGAAGAAGCCCCAGGTTAGATTCGAGCTACAGAGAGATCAGGCTCAGCGACCCCTGTTTATCGATGGACCGGACAGTAACGAAGAGGATCTGTTGGCAGACTGGGCAGTTGAAGAAGAAGTGGTGAGCGATATAGTCAAGCTCTTACCAGACCGGCCCCGGGCCGATTCACCCACTTTGGGTGCCGAGGGTGTCGTCATTCAACGAGACTGCGGATACAACAGCCTTGGCAGAGCTTCTCATTAGGATCATGCAGAATGATCATGCAGAGTATACTTTCCTCGGCGGTAAGCCAGGCAAAGCTCTGCCAGGAGCGGCTCTACCTCTATCATATGTTTGGACTAACTTGAGCAGGCTGCTTGGAAGCGCCACCAAAACGTGATGTCGTTCAGAATACGAATGGTGTAACTGCATGCAAGTACGAAGCTTGACTTTCTAACTATCTGGAATTAAAAAGCAATGACACTGGGGCTCAATGGAAAGCTTGCGATGGGTGGAAGGAAAATATAAAGAATACGTATATAAGAGATAGGATGAGGGCATTTAGAATAAAGCATAAAGAAGAAACATGGTCAGGTCCATGGAAGAGAGGCTAGCAGCTCCAGCAGTGGCGGGAAGACGAGCGGTAAAGTTTTTCCCGGCGGTCGGCTTCGAAATCACTGCGGTGGTGTTGCTAGCGTATGTCGAATTTGTAGCGATGGAAAGGGAGCTTGCGCCGGTGGCAATTGAGGTGTTCATGGTGCCCAAAAATTAGGGTTTACGGATGTGGGCCTGGCTTCATTGTCTGTAGGGTTGTCGGCAGATCGCTTGGAGGGTAAGGGGGATTTCGTCTGAGGGCAAGGAATGTTATTGTTGAGCAAGGCTCTGGGACCAGGTGATATGTTGACTACGGGGCACATGCTTAGCGCAACATGCGCACTGCGATGCTTGATGACGCAAAGGTTGCCGTCGGCGCGTATATTGGAGGCAGTCTTGGTGATGTCGCAGCCAGCAGCAGCGACAGCATGACTCAAGCACGACTCTGCGATCTGTGGGACGTCACCCGTGGTTTGAGCGTAAGCGGACCCGGCGATAGCAACAATCACGGTGAAGCCCTTCATTTTCCGAGTCATTCGATAAAGAAAGCAGAGAACCAGGGAAGCAGTAATGTTGAACGAGGGACATTGGGAGATCCCCAGAGGTTTATTATCAAGCGTGGTCTGAGAAGCCGCATGTTCCTGGCAGCTACCACTGGTTTTGGCGTGCGATGTGTCAAGAGCTACTGAGCAGGTCTACTCGGGTGCAAAAAGAGCATGCTTACAATTTTGTGGGGTATTTACAGTATCAAGCGACAATGATAGGACTTTAACGGGTATTTGAAGGGTTGTCCGACAGGTGCTGGCAAGATAAATTACGCCTTGTTCAGCGAGTTTTATACAGTAACACTGTGTAGTTTTATGGACTTCAGATATAGGACATTTATACTGATTAAAGGCCGGTTGTGGATTTGAAGTTTCAATATCATCGTCTTCAGTCTCCGATGAATCAGGCAAGCCGGAAGTGTAATATTTTTGTAGACATGCGGTTTGGTTTCTGAGAGTGGGCAACGTCATCTTGTCAGATAGCCGATGGACCTGATATCTTAGGAGGAAGTATCTCAGGAGGAAACCAAACATACGAGAAACCATGTGTTGTATTTTCCATAGATAAGTGAAACTTTAAGTACTCCCCGTTCCACTGCTGACGTCGCCTCGTGACCCAATTTGCCCATTCAATAGAACCTTCCAAAAATTCCGAATGTAATTCAAAAATACCGCAGCGGGCCAGTTCTGCAGCACAGACAACTGAGGATTTGCCTTCGATGCAAAGCGCCCCCTGCGAAAGGAACTCGCCAAAGTAATAACCTTTTTGACGCATTTCCCAGAGAGAATCGAGGCTCTTTCGGTAGCAGTTCCGGTCGTACAATATTGCATCCTCTTTGAGTGATTTGGTATACTTATCAATGAGGTAGGCGTCCCGGACGAATACCAGTTTGGGAAATCGTTTTGTATTTATGATGACAATATGGATCTCCTCAAGCGATAGTTTGCGGCGATGTCGCAAGTAGATGACGAGCTTCAGCGCGAATAAAAACGAGCTTGTCCATGAGACGAAGTTTGAGTGCCCAGGGCTCTTCGGCAGCCACCAAAGATGTCGATTGAGAGCATCGGCCACTTCTGCAGCTGGCCGAGAGCCCATACTCGTTTGACTGCCGGGCTTCGTGTCGAGTTGAGCGGCATCCTGTGAGAGGATCCAGTTGCCAGATAATATGCCAGAAGAATCAGGATAGCAAACTCGGAACAGAAACGGAGGCACATCGCGAGCAACGTCTTCAAAATGAGCGTGGAAAGCGCTCCAGGAAAAGGGAAGTTGTCTTTGCGTTCCAGTGTTATCCTGGATGTTCGAGGCGGCGAATGACCCCGAAATCTCGTCAAAAGCCATGCTCCGGGTCAATGGGGAATTTCGCACCATATCGTGATGGGGTCTTATCAATGAGTGATTGCGAGTTTGCCCGTCTGCTTGCTTTTTCTCGAGCAGAAAGAACTAGATCGACCAATTTGCGGACAACGTCAGTGTGATGGGACATCAATGCTCCCAGCGAGATGCCGCATAGAACAAGTCAAACAAGCTCCCTAACCAGCATGATAGATACTCATCATCCCTGCAACCTTCCGGACTCACACAAGACAATTTCCAACTTTAATATCCTAAGCAGTCGAACTTAACGGGCCTCTGCAGTTTGGAGACGACGAGCCAAAGCCTAAAAGAAATTTTCAATAGTCGGAAGTGGTAGCCCGGCCATCCGTCCTTCGCTTTATCGGTTTGTACATGCGACAAATGATTGCCGTTACATGAATAAAAGCATAAATCTTGGTCGACTCTCAGGCAATACAAGGCGCGGGTCGGGTTGCATTTGAACGGGCGCTATCCTGCCGAAATAGCAAAGTGGGGGACAAAATTAAAGAGACAGCACTTGGATCGGCATCATTTCCCCAGAATCTCAAAGTGTGCTTGCTATATGCTACAGCCCTGCATTGTCCAACATAAATGTGATTGTCCAGCGCCCAAAGCCTATTTTCTTGTTCTCGAGTTTAAGATATCTTCCATCCCGCCAGTCATAGGCGTGTCTTTACTCAAGCTCCAGGTTTCGATCCGCATTGCTGTTTTGAAAACACATTTGATAGAATGAGCCCGTGGGACCTAAAAAAGAAGGTGAATACTAATTCGTCGAGCAAGGCACATGCGATCCATTCAAAGCTGAGGGGTTGCTCTCCACTTCGATTTTTTTCATCCGACAACCACTTTATAGGGCGCAAGCTTTTAGTCTCGTCTCCTGAGAGTTAAATTTGGCTAATTCTTCGAAAACCAATTCCAAACTCAACTCATTCCATTTTTTCAGTGACTGACGATTGCGCTACGGTGATTCAATGGCTTTGGCGCAGATAACTACCTCCATGAGATGGTCTGGTAGTGACTCCGTATAAACTCGACATTTGAGACACGAGCCAAATGAGAAAACCTGTGTGTTGTCCCAATCTAAAGGTATAATCATCCAATCGCGTCAATCATGTGGTCTTTTTGTTCACAAAATTGGGGTGTAAACAGGGGTTTAGAGACAGATAAGAAAGGCGGTCTCAACTTCATAGTTTACTCTTTTCTTAACGTGCAACGATCCCCGGATCTCCGGCCATCCCGGGAAGTTAGGCCTAAACCCATCGTATTCAGTAATATCATGCTCTTGAAAAAAATAGTGACTCAGCACCAGCAGAGAAAAGCATATGAGGAAAAAAGTATTACTGGTAGAGGGATAAAACAAATAAATAATCACAAAGAAAAGAAAGTCGATCAATTACCCTTCCAACTTTCTAGGTACATCTGTACATAACCTGTCTGTCTGGCTACCTGTCTCGAAGTCTCCAATGACAGATCAACGAGAATTCCTTCGAGAATTTTTGGATGGCGACGCTTTGACATTTGTATTGCTACCCTGCTAGAATTCGGTTTGGTTATTGCTACCCGTACTGGTAGCAAGCTCTGCAGGTTTGTAATCGCAAGTTACTGCCATTTTCATGTTCCCCATAGTTTTGTAACGGCCAAGTAGTTGACGGAAAAGAAAAACGATTCGGGAAGCTGATGCCTCATCGGACACGATGAGCTTCGATATCTTCCAGGGCGAGGATACCACCGAAATTTGATGGGGCCTTTACTAAAACAATATCGGCCTTCTAGTTTCCGAACGCTATTTGCTACTCAACATCATCTCAACATGGCATTCTGGACGAGATCAACCGTGCCGCAAGACTCTTCATCTCTACAGTCCTTTTTGCTTTCCTTGTGCCCTTGTTGGCTACCATACTTGTTGCGGAACACTTCGCGCAGTCATTATTACGCTGTGATGTACCTCCCAATGAAGAAAGTACAGCCTGGCAATCGAGAATGGGCTACTGCCATTTGTTGCATCAGTGGCGACGGCTACGATGTGCCCCAATATCTTATCCTTAAAGGCCTCCACCATCTCGCGAATTTGTATACAGAAGGCGGTCTCCCAGCATCCTGGCGTATAAAAACTACCCCCAATGGATAGACAAACAACGAAACAGGCCTCTATTGGATTCAGCATTTCGATAAACATACAAAATCGCGGACAAAAGGCGCCTTTCGGATGCCGGTGCTCGATGGGCATGGCAGCTACCAATCGCCGGAATTCGAAGGCTATTGCAAACATCACAACATTATTCCGCTTTGCTTACCTGCTCATTCATCTCACCTAACTCAGCCACTTGACGTCGGAGTGTTTAGCGTCCTTAAACGGGAATACGGTCAAGAAATCAACGACTTTATCCGGGTCGATATTAACAACATTAGCAAAATCGAGTTCTTTTTGGCCTTTGCAGCGGCCTACAAAAAGTCTATGACGAAGGAAAATATGGCTGGGGGTTTTTGAGGGGCTGGGCTTATCCACTATAGCCCGGAAACGGTTATATTTAAATCGGATATCAAGCTACGGACGCCGTCACCTAAAAAGCCTGTTTTTCCCAACACCGATATCTAGGTTTCTCAAACGCCTCATAACCCGACAGAAGCCGTTTGCCAATCAACGCTTGTTAAATCTTGAAGAAAACGTCATCAAAGCAGTTCACCAACGCCTATTTTTGATGCAGTAAAGCAGTTGGCGAAAGGTATGGACACACTTGCGCATAAACACCCCCTGCTCGAAGCATAGATTCGCAACCTTCGGAAGGCCAATGAAGCATTTAATAAAAGGCGCAGGGCTAAAAAAACACTTGTTCGCGAAGGAAAATCATCTACCGTATATGAGATTCAAGTTTTGTTGCAATTATAGGATACGAATAGTCCGATATACGAGGGAAAAGATAAAAATGGGGAAACGAGCAGTACGCAGCTAGCGACGAAGCGGCGCAGTGGTAGCTGCGGTAACACAGGACATAAAGCACGCACTTGTCAAGAGGATGCAAAAATGACTGATGTATATAGTTCCAATTGTATCGAGGTAAATTAAGCAACGCTGGCGTTGCTAATAAAATTGCTTGTTGTAGAGACAGAAAAGTGGCTGTGGTCATGTCCTGGCCGGGGTCATGTACATCCACATTAATCCTAATGATATTTCAGAACAAAGTCTCCCTGTCAAATTTGCAATGCACTAGGCATTACACAGGAACCACTTCCTATTGGTCCTAGACAAAGGGAAATTACGCCCTTCCTACACTGCAACCCTGCCACGCACCTTTCAGCCAACTTTGTGAGTCATTGAAGTCTGTAGTACGGGTTAACCTCAGCATGCATTTTTTGGCCAGGAATGACGGCCGATTATCCACTGAGGAGTCTCGTAATTGCAGGGACTGCATTGTTGCGTCAGAATATAAGTCGGACCCCCTGAACTCCGCCCACCCTAAAAATCGCGATCTTAAACAGTACCCCAAACAACAACCCGTTATATTAACCACCTAACTAGCTGCAACGATACAATCAATTATATCACTGGAATTGTCAGGTTCTGGATATTCCTCTACCACTTCATCAAGCCAACCCACATTAGTTTGAGCCTGCTGTACTTCCCGCAATCCAACGAACGTAAATTTAAGGTCTGGATCAACCCTCTTTTTCTTCCGTGGTGCAACCACCTCCAATCGGGCCTCCAGCTCTTCAATCTTTCGTTTTGCCATTGCAAGTTCGATATCTTTAGATTCACAGCTTTTTCGGAGTTTGGAAAACAATAGCCGTTGAGTAGAGTCGCCGCCAGTTAGCTGGGTATATTGCACCAGCTGATCCGTTACCCCTTTGGATCCTTTTGGGGTTTTCCACACGATTATAAAACCGTTTTTAACCAAGTCCGATACCTCTCTGGGGTTTTTTGGGTACTTAAAATGCTTGGAATTATTGTTTAGAGGTGTAATTACTTGTTGTTGGCTGGGAATATTCCTATTTTCGAAGAGTAGGGGGCTTAACAACGGTTTGGCGATATTAACCCGCCATAAACCTGTTGCATACCACCCGCTTGTAATAACTCGAATCGTAAGTGCTTTTTGGCGTGCAAACCGATAATTTTGGAGAAAAAGCCGCTTTCCAACAACCGTTGAATTGTTGAAGTAGGCCGTAGAAGAGAACCGTCGTCTATATGCTTCCTTAAGTACCGAAAAGACCGCTAAATCCAAAGGTTGGAGTACGTGAGATGTATGTGCCGGTAAGTATATTATATATACGTTATTGATAAAGCATTCAAGCATAAACTCCGGTGTGGTATGTGATTTGTGGCCGTCGATAACTAGTAACCTAGCATCTTTGGGGTTGTCGGGACGAGTATTTGGCAAAAACACGGTTTTGAGCCATTCCAAAGCGGTATCGTTATCGGTCTGTTAGGGGGATAGCCCCTGAGGCTGAATCCAGGGCGGTGCGCTGCCCTGCACGTGACCTCCGCTGCCTATATAGGAGTCTGCACCCTCAACCGCGGAACGCGCACCCTAGATAGTTGAACCCTCCGTAGAATATTAACTCGATTTATCTTGCACCAGAGTCAATACCAGCGCAAGACCCTCACACGGTCCAGCCGTTAGGAGTAGCGGTAAACTTCCAGTTTTTAAATTGATTGGTATTCGAAGGGAACCATTGTTGTTGTACCGATTTACCTTTGAATATAACGAGGGGAGGAAGGGTCCGGCCGGTAGCTGAAATGCATTCCAAAAAAGTAGTCCAAATGCGGCTTCCAGGCTGTTGTTTGATCAAAGCTTTGGTGTTTTGGGATCCGATAACAAGGCCGTTGGATCCTTGGCCTTCCAATATACCGGCCTCATCCATATTCCAACGGTTTTCCGGTTTAATAGGCTTAACTTCGGGGTGGTCTAGCCTTCGCCACCAGTTTCTGATTATTTCAGTAGTAGCTCCATTAACACTGATCCAACGCTTTCCGCGCGGTTGAGTAACTCCTGAAGTTAGTAGCACCCGGCTTGCTAACTGACGGAGATCTTCGTGAGTAGGTGGGAGCCCCAAATCAGCTTGGGTACGTACCCAAGTTGATATATGAGCTTCTTGGGTAGCTGATAATCGTTGGGAAGGTTCTTTGGCTTTGGATATCGGCTGGGCGCCTCCTAACCGGCCGCGAAGGGTGGTGTATGGAATTCCATATTGGATTGCGGCCTTCCGGATTCCGACGCCGTTAGCGACTTGCATACAAGCCTGTCCAATATCATATTCGCTATATTGCTTCGTTTTTACCAAAAGAATGAGAGAGTAAAATTTAGGATCAATTGACAAAGATTTGATGGGAGGACAGCTCTTTTATTACGGAGGTCGTGATGTTACAGACGTTGTTTGAAGTGGGCGGAGTTCAGGGGGTCCGACTTATCGCATCACTTTAGAAGGTCATATTTTGCAATATGAAAATTCCAAGCACGTCAGGCTAACTATTATGGGTATGCAGATGTGTACCATATACACCGACTATTGGTCTTGCGGCCACAAGAAAGAAGATTGAACAGCAAAATTTTCGAACCCATCCAGATGCTTGAAGACATATAAAGAAGGGACTACTGCAACTACTTGTTACGATCAAGGTATCGGGTAACCTGTTCTTATGGTAAAGTACAGTGGGTTGAAGCAACTGAGCGTTCGACTGAGTAACTGGGTTCTCAATGACTGGGGTGAAGTTATGATCGATTCCTGGGTAGGTAGTAAGTTGATTGCTGCTAAGCAATCCTCAGCTGAGTTCTATCTACATGGTATTGAGCGTGTCCTTATATATCCAAGTGATCACTTTTGTATAAGTGATCATGATCACCCCAAGGTGATCACGGTTGGGGTTGATCACTCCCTTGGCAGTGATCGTGGTCACTCTTGCCCGGTGATCGGGTTAGGGTTCCTTATCTTATCGTCACGTGACCTTGTGCTCCCATCCTTTGTTCTTGGTCCGTGATTCCTGGTGGTTTAGGCTTTGGTCCCCGACACTTCTCCCGTTCCTGCCCAATCGTGTCGGTGCCAACCCTGGTCGTAACACTACTCCTTGCGGCGGACCTCAATGCACTACACCTCCTTCATCAGTCTAAACTCTTCAACACCGAGAACAAGACGGCCTTGCTGGGCAGTGAAAGTCGCTCAGAACATTGCAAGTAGGAAAGGCGTGTTACAAGATTAGCAACTGTCCAATTTTTGCACCTGGTGTAAAGGACCTGGTGGTAATTACGTGTCAAACTAGCCGGAAAATGCTTCAAATAGCAGCTCGTCGTCTTCCGGCAACATGCCAAATACCATCCCCGTTTTCTCATGAACCTTTGTATTTATCATTGTTGAAAATATATTACGCAGTTCCTGAAAGCTAATCATGGGGCTTGGGGATTTTGTCATGAGTTGTAAAATTGGGAACAACTGGTCGTGGATTTTCAGAAGCTCATAACATCTTATAATCCCGCGCAAGAATCTAATCTTTTTACATTTTTTGGACCATGGAAAACATAGGTGTAGCTTGAGGGCTCCGTAGTATTTGTAGGATGCGTTGTGAGTACCACAAGCTTCCCCGCTGCTGGATCTGAGCCCTTCCTTCCCTGACGATATAATCTATAACAACTATTTACTTCAAGGAGTAATAATACCCATAACCATCACAACCACCCTTGCAGTCTTCGTTGTTCGTCTTCGAGATGAGCTTCCACCCGTTGCACTTCTGGCAAAGAGAGCCCTTCAATTTTCCGGATCCTTTGCACTGCGGACATTTCATCCCGCATTCAGAACATGTTGTCACCCGGTACGCTTCTGGCGAGCCATCAGCATCCATCGATAGGTTATTCATTGAAAAGTTATTGCTTGAAATGGCGTGCCAAATGTCAGATACAACCGTGGCGCGTTTTGTACTAACTCGTTAGATGGGCCGAACTTACGTGACAAAAGTTGGTATTCTTGATATTTGCCACTGATCGTTCGAGAAAACAATAAATATAATGATATACGTTGGCGAGGGAAATAGAATAGGTCCTAATGGAAAACTGTCGAGCATATGTTGATGTGTTTTGGCTATTGATACAACAAAGAGTAGAGGAAGTAGGAGGAGAAGTCGCTATATTTATAGATAGTTATCTCACTTATCAGACGCGAATCTTAACTAATTTCGATTGACAGGAGATCCACATCCTGGTTCATCTTGAAATTATTGGTAGTTTATTCAATTTTGAGCCTGCAAACGCCCATCGACCGACCCAGGGCTGTAATGGACCAAAACCGCCGGTTGTGCGATGCTGTCAATATTCCCGGTGTAACTGATGGTTTCACATTCGGGGCAATCGACCTTGCTCGTATTTTCCTCTCACACACTCGACAACCTGCTCTCGTTCGCCGTTATTCTCCCCGTTTCATATGCACAGGCTGGACTCGTCACCCAATATGCATGGAATCAGGGGGAGCCCACATACACCTACGAGGCGTACGCTTATGGCAGCATTAAGTTAATGCAGTTGTTGAATTCGTACGGGGCTTCGATCGTCAATGTAAGGTCGCCAAAGCTACCAAATACATAATTGATAATGGGAATGCAGGATGTTATCATGGCTAAGCTGTAGGAAACCAGCCATGTCACTTGGCAAAATCCTCTTGTGACCGCAGCTGCACCGGGAGGCCTCTGTGATAAATTGTGCCTGTTTTAAGGAGATCGACTGGGGAAGTACTAATATTAAAAAACGTTATAATGCCTGGGTACCTCTTATAAGCTATGAGGGTACTTGGAGACACGGGCTCGCGGCCGTAATCTCCCTACTCCCAACAGGTTATCGTTTTCTGGGCATATGATAGGTTCGAGCTACTGACCCTCGCCTTCTAACGGGGAGATTCAAGTAATTAGGGCGAAGAATCGGGGGTGAGGTTGATGCCGGCTTTTTGGAGCCTATTGGGAGGATGACTTGGGGAAGCATTCTGACACCCAACTGGGACACTTTTGTGTGGATCTGCACCTTACAAGAGTCCTCGCCCTAGCTGCCTTACGAATGCAGTTTAGGTCGACAGAAAGAGGGCATGCAGTCTCTCAGGGGTGTTACCGCTTGTTATCTTTGGGCACTATATAAATATGCGAAAGAACCATGATGGTAATCCAAAACTGGGCCGATATTTAACGAGAGACGAACTCCTCAGCGCCGTGATACCTTTCAAAAGGAACCTAAGCCTTGCACCTTTTTTTTCCCGCCGTTAACACAGCCGGCCGTCTTACACTTTTAAGTTTCTATCTCCTTTCAACCTCTGAGTTCCTTGACTGCATCATAGGCTCACAACAGCCATTATGAACTCTGCTTCAGAGTTTGCACGACTGCTAAGAGAACCAGCTGCGGCATCTCCGACGCCGACCCGAAGTTGGCTTACGGTACCTCGGACCTGCTCGTCACCCTGCGAAATCACCCTTTCAGCTGCCAGAACCTGCAACTTTTCAAAGCCGCCATGAAAAGAAATCCGTAACCGAAGCCCTAGGGCTAGGACTGCAAGGACCTTCCGTGCATATAAGCATTCAAATCGTCCCAACAATGCTGCTTGATCAACTCAGTTCAAATGATCGCCTGCCAAGCAAGCATTTCCAACCTGTTAGCCAGGATTGGCTTTTTGCGACACGGAATGCGCATCCGATGGCTCAGCTCCTGTCATATGAGTCATCCACCCATGTTCTCGTTGAAATTGGGGCCAAGTGTCACGACCGTGCAGTTGGTCACTGCCAGCGCGTGCATACAAGTGTGGAATAGGGGACAATGAGCTTTTGCCTCGTGACGCAACAGTTGCCCTATCCGTTCGTAACACCAAGAACAAGTTGGGGAGTTTGCTTTCTTCTGATGCGAGCCGGCGCAAACCTTGTCCAATGATAGAAGGCATCCAAGTCTCTGTTAAACTTTCCTGAAAAAGGGTATGACTGGTTGCCTGTCCGAAAAAAGAGGTTCACCGCACCGGAATCGCAGGCCCGGCCGCGAAACCCAAGATAGTTATGGTGCTAATTCCAGACGCTTGATCTACCCCACACAGATACCACCGAAAAGGCGGGAAAACCATCGCAACCCAGGCTGCCATAATTCGTAGTCGGCCAACGCAAAGCTGCATGCACAGGTCCCGTGCCAGGGCATCAACCCGAACTGAATGGCCAAAATAACATTCCGGTAGCTGGAGGCATTGTAGCTGCAGCTAAGCCCACCGCAAAGCTGGAAAAAGCTGGAAACTGCATACTTTGTCACTTATATCCTAACGTTACAATTTCGGATAATAGAAACTATCACATTAAAGCGCTTGGAAGTCGTACTAGGAGTCATGGAGCCAATGGGCGCAAAGGATAACACAGGAGCCGACCACCGGCCGCCCTGTCATGTTCCAAAAATGATCAACTTGAGGGAAATCACTCATCACTTCGATGCTGGAACGCAATGATCGCCAGCTTGGCAGCAAAGAGTCTTAATACGGTACTTTGCCTCCTTGTGTATAACCCTGGGCTGCATGCTTCAATGACAGGGGTAACCGTACACCTATGTGTATGTTGATCACCAACAGGGGCACCGGATTTCCATGCATAAAGCGAATAAAATCCTGCAAATTAACAAGTTGCCGCCACGTTGGCATTAGATGTGGCATATCTTGACGGAGAACCGGAGGATGATTCCGTATACAGGGGCAATTGCTGCCTTAGCGTCTTGCCAACTAACTTGATTGTCGAAAACCGGTGCGACGAGCCTGGATGCACATAAGCGTGTCAGGGTGCTGGCCCAGCGGGATTCCAGGGTGAGGGGGGCAGCCTTGGCTGACCGTTGTCACTTCCTTCCATATTGCATGGTTACAAATGCCTGTATGATATACTGTGGGACTGCAATGAGTCGTTTGAGAATGCAAGTCAACCTCTTCGTGTCTGTGGGGCCGAAGTATAATGAAATCATTGCTTCATTTTGATGCAAAGTAGATGTTACTGCCCGCGACATACTAGGTACCGTACGCAGTCAAACCTATCCAACGCCCTGCTGCGCTCTCCCGGATCCGCCCTATAATGCCCAATACTTCAAGCCAGTGAAGCAAATGCTTCGCCAGAAACCCGTGGACAATATCGTCGTCTCGTATCCGTACTTTGCTCTCCTTCCAATGGTATACCCAATAGCGACAGGCATATTGGACGTCCCGTGGCAGGGCAGTACTGATAATTTGCTCACTAATCTCGGACCGGGATATCCCAGGTTTACGTAGATTGCAGACGTCTTTTTTGAGGTTGTCGCTAGTTGATAATAGTTTGAGGCAACGCTTCGCCAGTTGTTTGTGGGTTTTTTGAGCGTCGACCCAAAAGAGGTTCCCATCGTGATTTTCGTTGTCGGCGAGGAAATCGCGAAAAGACAGGTGGAGTAATTTCACGGGGGCGAGTGGATCATCCGAAATATTGAGAACAGAGTGCAGCCTGCGCAGCTTCGAGGTAACGTCGAGCTCTGTTCGATCTAGAACGCATGCCAATGATGCGGAGGGGAGAGGGTCGGCAAGAATTACGATGGTTCCGACAATATCGCGGAACCATTCAACTATTTCGGCTTGTTCGCTCTTCGTGCGTTCTACCAACCCTAAATTCGTACGTTGTAGAAGAAGCTGGTTCAGGATCGGGAGATATGTCGCGTGAAGCCGAGACCGCTGGCCTTTTCCTTCATATTTAAGGATTTTATTTAGCTGCTCCCAAGGATTGCCAAATTCGCTATCGGCAATGAAACGGCAAGCCGTCGATGCAAAAATGAACAACGGTACAGCCATATTGACAAGATCCTTAAGACTCGCGAGTGGGGGCCAATCGGGCGTCAACCCTGGTCTCGGCACAGTTTTGTTAAAATCTTGCCGAATGCGATCTAACTCAAAGCGTAGAAATGTAGAAATGTCCTTTGTTATATCAGACTCAGGAACCTCGTGGAGAGCCAAGTCTTTATATTTGTCGCCAATATCTTTAAAGCCAAGGCGGATAGGCAACTCGGGTCTGCTGGTAACGAAAAACCGGAGATGGTAAGATTTCGCTTCCTCAGCTTTGGGAAAAAGACGAATAAGAGTAGTTACATCTTCTTCTCGATCGCATTCGTCAAGGGCATCCACCACCACAAGGAGCGGCTGGAAATTGGCGCCGTTGCATTTGTTCAACGGCTCTAAGAAGAGCTTTTCGAACTGCTCTTTCATAGTTTTGTCGGCGATGTTAGGATTGCTTTCGACTGCGCTGTGGACATGGGATGCCAAGTCCGGCAGCTGATGGTGACGGACAAGCTGGTCGACTATGGTGGTAAAAAACCTGGCGGCTTTACCGCGGTCGCCTTCGCCCTTTTTGAAGAAGAAGCTGGCTATGGGCATTTTGGTTTCGGATACCTTTCTGGCTACCGTCCGAGAGATGGTCGATTTGCCAGTTCCGGCCATGCCGCGCAACCAGAAGATGTGTTTCCCGTTGGGGTTTTCGATCCATCTGTAAATGTCGTCGAGAAGGTCCACGCGGGTGTCGGGGTGGCAGGCGGGGTCGTGTTCGTTCGCGTGGTCATCGAACGTAGCGCCATTTGCGGTTGGCAATCTCATAAAGGCAATATCGCGGTTGATTTTCTCGATCTTGGGTACCGCTCGCTCGACGTTCTGTGCAACTGGAAGCCAAAATTTAACATTTGCAGATAAATGCTAGTGATACATTGCAAAAGGCCTATTTACCTTGCGCTAAAACCTCCCTGATTGGCCTTTCCGCATCAACCTGGCTCGGGGCGATTAAGCCCACTAGTTCTTTTGCATACGCGGCCGCCACCATAGCCGCAAAACCTTGCCATTCCTTGTTTTTGTGTGAATCTGAATAGTCGCAGATGCCTCGGATTACCATGCACGGCAGTTGATTTACCAGTCCAGCCGCCTCCATTTCGAAACAAAGGACGCCCTTTTCCCCGGCTAGCTTATCCCGAGTATTGGCATCTTTCATAAGCTGATTCCCACTGGCAATAATGCCATAGTGGATTGTGAGATCGTCGTCTTCGTCCCGTTCTTTTCGTGCCACCAAAAGGTTTGGGTCGTCGCCGCATACGTCGACGCAATAGCCCGACGAGCCTTCAGGGTGGACGACATTGGATCGATAGAGTTTGTCCTGTGAGGCGTTTGGGCGAGAATATTCTTTTCGGAGGCGTCGTTTTGTTTGCAATAGCGTTTCGATTTGCTTGTCAAACGTATGTCCGTTCTCTCGGTGCTGCACTTTTAGTTGGCCGACTGCCGCCCGAAGAGTTCTGTTTGCCGACGCCAGGAGTCGAGTGTGACGAAATGCTTGATCTTGGATCGTCTTTCCGAAATCGTATTGGAATACGCCGCCTTGGCCCTCGTGGCCTGTGCCAACCACAACGTCGCCTAGGCGTATGTCGTGCTTGGGACCCGGTGCACCGCCTGCAATGCCAACCATTAACCCCAGACGAATGTTGGGGAAGGTTTGCAGCATGTGTGCCGTTACGGCTGCTGCGACATCTACGCCATATTCCTCGTGAGGGAGGCGGACGATGACGACATTATGGTTATGAACTCGCCCGAGACTGTACTGGTTGGGGTCGTTCGGGACGTTTAGATTGGTAGGTCCATCGTCAAGGAACTGTCGAGCGGCGATATACTCGGGTTCAATAGCTGTGATCCACCCAATAGTGTATTTTGAATAATCCGACATAACGTAACATTCGCCGGGTTAGGGAGTTTCTTCAAACAGTGGAACGGGTAGAGGTGCTACGGCGAAATAGATCCTCGTGATTAGCCGGAGGGTAGAAAAAGACCGAATATCTCGGACTGCAGGAGCATACACAGCATGAATTAGATGAAATGGGGGAGGGAGTTAACAAACAAAAGGTGGAACAAAGCAGAACAGGAAAGGACGGAGCGGTCAGGCTGCTTGCGGCGGCCGTCATTAATTTTAACAACGAAGCTTCCAAACATGGTGCCCAGTTGTGTCCTATTGCTGGAAATGGCAAAGCTGGGACTTCGCAGCTATAGTGGATAACCAGGCTCTCATAGCAAAATATGCAGAATGCTGCAGTCAGCTTACGTTCGATGCACCCTGTTTTTAGGCGAGGGGCTGCACGTATGCGGCTGTGCGAGATCACCACGGAGTAGTTTCCAAAAGCCCAAGAGCGGGGTAATACGGTTGCTGATCGATATCCATAGCCACTCGAATGCCCAGCGAACGGTCTCTTGGGTGTGCCGTGTTGCTTGATTGCGAAAAGATTGCTAACCATGGGCTGGTAATTTGCTGTGCCGGGACTCTAAATCGCCAATCACAAAAGGGGAAATGCGTTCACATGGAAACCTATGGATGCATATGGAATGGCCATGTGGCCTGCCTTTGCAATGCACAGGAACGGGGGATACTTGGTTGCCATCCGACCAGCAATCAACTCCATTCTTTTCGCCTCATCACTAATCGTCCAGCAAAGCACGGCGTGATGGAAGTTTTAAGAAAAAGTGCCAACGTCTCAAAATGCTGCAGGCAACTGGGGCTGCCAAAAAAACGAATTTTTTACCCAAAAAACCGACGCAATCGCCGTACAAACCGATCAGCCAAATGCTAGAGCATATTAGAAGCAGTATAAAGGAAAAAGCGAAAAAGGAGGAGATTAATATTGACATTGATATTGACAGTCGCAAACGAAAGGCGGAGGATGCCATCGATTGTCGCAGCTGTAAAACCCATGTCTCGACCACTAACAGGCATCGAGACGCAATCATGGCGATGCCTGAAGGGTTGGATCAGTAAACACTCTGCCGCATCCAGTTGTGGCGCCGTGATTGTCGCGGGTTTGGAGCGAGGTGTTGGATAGAAAATAAACACAGTAGGGTAGGAGAATTGATGGGGACGAAAATGGCAATGGGGGAGTCCCGGCTGTTTGGACGAGTTTGGTTCCCGATAGATTCCCAGGGCCTGTTTTGGCTTTTCCCGATTCTGGATCTGTTTCGGGACTGTCCCTGGGTATCTGCCAGGTACGAGCGGAGTCTGCCAAGCCACATAAGTTACGGGTCCACACCACCACTATTAAAAATATTAACTACGGAATTTGGCGAAGCCCATTTCACCTTCTATTGTATCAGCAGAATTCATAACAACATGGACACGGCGATACGTAAGAGCGCTTTTCATGGGTGCCTTGAGGCCACAATAGCCAAGGAATGCCTAGAAGAGGTTAGTTTCGCAGGATAGTCCTATTTTACTTTGGGAAGGACTGGAGTCTAAGACCTTGAGGTTGCAAATATGACTGGTTGACGTTTATCCCAAAAATGGTCTTGTCCAAAGTTGCATTTGCAAGGTCCTGTTTTTGGTCACCAATTCAGACATGAACCCTATCTGTTAATCCATCTGGACATAACTATAAGTATGGGTCCAAATCCCACTCAGGATTACCTTTCGACCGTAATAAAAGCAGTGATCTCCTTTCCAACCTACTACTTTCTTATTGCCGCCAAACACCCGTGTACTGCTTCTAGATCAGCAAAGCTAGCTAAAAATGGTGAGATCATATGTCCTTGTTATTGAATAAGTGCTGATGAAGATGAAGGCAACCGTTATTCAAGACTTGACGCTCAGGCTCCATGCTGCAACTTTATCACCACACAAAAACCATGAAGGGCTAACTTCGGGTATCAGGCGAAACCCCGAGCAGATTTCTTGTCGTCCGTCGACCGAATTAGAGAAGCAGTATGACGAACTTTTCAGACAGGTGGCAGAGCTAAAAGAAAAGCTTAGACAGACGAAAGTCGCGCTTGTTTTGGAGCAAAATAACCAGGCGGAGAAGATGGCAGGAGTATGCAGCTAGAAAGCGTGCTGTGCGCCTTCCAACTGTTAAAAGCTTATAGTAGCGCGTACTGTAACATGGAACAGAGATGATAGTTAGGTCCGACTGGCAGAAGATAGGAGTTACGACGGAAAGTCCGCTGCCATAAGGCTTTGTGGTGCTGTCATGAGGATATAATTGACGCCATAAGGCTCGGCCAGAGAAAGCAATGCCCGGTAACAGATGCCCCATGCTGCATTGCGGTAAGCTACACACCAGGCTGAGTTACTGATGATCTGATCACTGATAGAAACGTGTTAAACCTATACTAAACTGGCAGACCATTGAAAGAAAGGATTACAAAATGCAAGGCCGTAGAACTTATTTTCAAGTTATGAAATGGTTCACAATGAAACCAAAAAAATAAAAGTTTTTAGTAGACAACCGCTTTTACGTATACCAATAGTCAAGATCCACTTGCATAGTCGAAACTTTTGCCTTTCTAATGCTGCAACTGGGCCAGGCGGCGGATCTGCGGAATGTAAAAACGATTGCACCACCTGCAGCAATGACCCATTGAAAATCACGTTCCCCGATTCGTATGGTAATCTGTAACGGCTGACGAAGCATTAACTATAAAATCAAATACAGAAAGGCGTAGAAATTTAGCAAAGCTTGGTTGAATTCAAGCGTGCTTCCAAACTCTTATCCCTCGAATACCAATTCAGGCCTTCCAAGCTTTAGATGTACCGGAACCGAACCATTGTATCGATAATTGAAAGGTCAAAATATCTAACGATTCTTTTAAGCATATAGCACCGCATTCCTATACGATATCTTGTTCTTTATTTACCACACTAGCCAATTTTATTGTGCCCTGCTCTTTTGGGCTGGGCGAGTTTACAATTCAGCAACAAAAGGTGCTTTGTCTTTCCTGTTCGGATTCGGTCCTTCCAGGACTAATTATAACAGACTGCCGTAGATAAACTATAATGTACACAAAATACTTGAAAGTACAATCGCCAGGTTCTAAACAAACCGGAGTTTTTAGGTGTTTCAACTTCTACATAATTAGCGAGAAAACACAACCAAAAAGACCCAATGCATCGGGTCTGGCCGTTAATAGAGCGATAAAAATGTTCTTATCCTATAAAAGCTGGAAAGCCTGGGATTTTGGTCATGGTAAGTAACGCCCGTTTGCTTGGCCTTTTGAATCTGATTGCTACCATTCGAAACGGCTGTCTTTTGACGGCACTTCCTCCTCCCTCTCTGTCTTGACCCTGCCACTTTCAACGGGCTGTTTCTCATGGCTTTCTCGCTTTTCTAACCCCATGCCTCGAGCTTCCGCGGATTCTGAAGACACCAAAGTGCCAGCTCGCGCGTTGCCAACGTATCCTCAACGCAGTCATGTCCTTGCCGGCCATGGCTCTGAATATGGACCTTCACAAGCTCCTTCATCAAGTCTTTCAACGCCCAAACGCGTCGAAATAATTCAACACCACGAAAAACAGCTTCGGCAGTCTGCAAAGACGTATCGACAATTCGAGTGTGGGCAACGCAGAGACCGTGTAGATCGTGTTTCAGACCATGAACGATCAAAATAGTATCGGCATCAACATACTCCCATAGCTCGGCCCTAGCAGCGCGCCAGCTCGCAAGGCAGTTCCTGCTAGACTTGGCTTCCCGCAAGGCGCGGGATGTGATGCCACTGTGTTTGGTGCGCCAGTTGATTATTTTTCCACGGGGCTGAACGAACTGATTAATCAGGATCTCGCCTGTCAGGAAATCAACCGCGCAGATGTAGGCGATTTCACTTGTCTCGATCCTGCGTGACGCAAGTTTCCCCAAGCCCCCATTTGTGGTTCGGTTGTTTTTTCGAGCTGCTGTCGAAACTTCTATTCCCACCATCTCACGGTCGATAGCCACTGCCCGTCGCTTTGGAGTGCTGTTGCTTCGGGGCCGCGAAGGTAAGAAGTCCTGGAGCGTAAGCCCGGAAGGCAGTCTGATGTCTCGGGAGTTATCACAAAGGAGAACATATTTCTGACTCCTCAGTTGGCTGGAGGAGTGACACCTTTGTCTAAGAGCCTCATAAACGATGTCTTGATCGGCAGTCAACAGGATGCTATAGGTGTTGCTTCCGTGATGAAGCGCCTTTGACAAGGTAATATATATGTCGGAGTAAGGCCCGCTTTCAAGAGGAACCAGCTCCGCCTTGAACCTTTTGAGGTGCTGCTGTGGCGTCTCCAAATGAACCAGAAGATTCTCCGGGAATTGAATGTCTGGCTCCCTGGGGCTAGCGACATTTCAGCGGTGTCATTGCCCTGATGTGACAAGCCTGGCATAGCCAAGCGTAGAGACTGTAGATTCCAATTATCTATGAGGCTGGTATGCGGTTTGGGGAATGTAAAAGTAAGCCTATCGACCCTCACTGGTACTAGAAGTGAACCTGATGACAGTTAATGATAGTTCCAAGGTTTTAAGGATGTTAGCGGTAGAAAAAGAAGGCGTAGACTAAGGGATGCCGTCTTCTTGTGCTTTGCCGGCACCTCCCACAGAGGACCAGAATTACCGCACATGCTAAATTGATACAGTGCACTTGCATGCGCCAGCACTTTCTAATTAGGTGTAGTCATGATTTTGGGTTCACCCCACTCCTTTAAAAAGACGGGTGTTCACAACCCTAATTATGTGACGACCCTGTTTGATAGGCGAAGAAAGGCCAATCGATGACCCATCGTTTAAGTTATCTTATGCGATATTTCATAGATCAAGCTCCATTGTGTCGCGACCGTGCAGTTGGTCACTGCTCGCGCGTGCGTGTAAGTGTGCAATCTAAAACTCGGCAAAGGGACTGGGGAAAATCCAATGTCTATTTATTTGAGTTTACTGCAAGATATATAAATCTTTTCCATTCTAAAGTTCAAACTCTGATATCCCAACAAAGACAAATATTACAAAAGGCTGGATAAGTAAGTTGATCAGTAGGTGATTGGTGCTCGCGATCACACACTTTGTGTTGCTCAGAATTTATAAACTCCAAAGTTTAATTTTGAATGCGTGTGGGCCGAATAACCGGGTCGCCAGATCCATTACACAGAAACTCTATCCTACAACATGTTGTTGGTTTTCATGTGCGAGAGCAAGCACCAAAGGACTGAGAGAACGGCTAGAAGCTTAACAAACCTCGGTGACTGGATATCACACTGCTCCATAACGATAAAACAATAATATGCTGGCCCTTTACAATCGCATTCTTATCTCGACAAAGACAAAACCTTGATGTCCCAAAGTTTAGCGAACAACCAAAGTTCGAAAAAGGTTCTTTCTGGCCCTCTTACAAAAAGTACCGACAGCCAACGAGTAAACGACGCGCATGTGAACTGACATAATTTGTGGTCATACTCTGGCAGATGTCAAGTCCCTTTCACTGTTTGCCATAGGATAACGCAATGTTTGACCAAAATAAATCCCAGATTCTAACTTCACGGCGCGGGGGCCAGATCGTGACCTACACCTAATTGTTGTGAAAACAGATGGTAACCATGGCACTTTAGTCTCGGCAAGTTTGCAAGTGTCTTGTGGTAGCGAACGGCCGGAGGACCCCGGGTCTTTGGTTTCGAACATCGCCCTACCGCGGGAAAGGGCAAGGGGCACAAAACAGCGCGCATGGGCATGCGAGTCTTGCTGTCGATCACGACAAAGTACCTGCTCAGGGCGCCGTCACTGGCTCAGCCCCAAGTGAGTCGGGAGACGAAAGAGTGGATGCTAATACTATATAGTCCCGGTGAAACCTCTGAAAACAATGCCCAAAAGAGCCACGAGAGACGGCATTGGACCCAGTGCCATGTCCTACGATGATGGCCAAGGGGCTAACGGAATTTAGGGTTTCTTATGCTGATGGGATAACAATCTTGTTTGAGTTTACAACAAGGTTAGTACGCTTGACTTTTGCCCAACTTTACTCCAGAGTTGAACGTACGTTTAATTTGATAAGCATCATGAGCCCAATGAGAGCATTGGCAACGGGGAGGCGTGGGAAGGTGAAGTCAAGCAAAGATCAGCACGGTAAATGATCAAAATCAGACCCCAGCTAACTACCACTGCATTATTTGCCTTAGTAGCACAGCCCCAAGTGGGAATAAAACCACGTTAAAAAAACAAAGACTGTCAATTTAGTCCCTCACGCCATGATTTTTGTAATGGTTTTGCCTTTTCCTATATTACCATGGCCAAGTGTACGCCCTGTCAAATCGTTCCTCTTCAGGATTTCCTCAACTTGTAGGCTTATATTTCGAGATCCTATACCCCGATCTTCTCCATAACGGCGTCGCCCCGCCCTTCCCACATTTCAGACATTTGATTTGCAAAGGCTCCGCAGGCTGCAGGTTCTCAGTATTACAGTTGAAACAGCTTCCTAACAAAGGAGCTCGGATATAAGAGCTTAGCAAGTCCTTCATAAATTCGAGTGTTCCAGTAGCACCCGTGTCCAGAAGTGCCATTACGCTGTATGCAGCAGCTTCGCTTCTACCCTCCGAGCTTCTAGCGCAAGCGGCGGCAGATTGGTGCCCGAGCTTAATGCGAACGGCCATAACTGCGATCTCGCGAAGGGTCCGGACAGAGTCGGGAGTCAGCCCATAGATATCCGGTATCGAATCAAGCACGTCCTGGATATGGGAAGTTTCCTCCACCGCCTTGTCGTACTTGGCGGCGGCTAAGTTTTGTAGCTGGTCAACTTGGTATATGTTGGCCAGGGCGAACATCCTAGCGTGTGTACGTAGAGCCGTGGTTCCCTCTTCGTCGTTGTGCTCAACCTCATTGCTGCTTAGATGTTGGTTTGTATTGCTGTTGTCCATGTAATTTCCGGTATAAAAGAAATCCACCATCCGACGCACCATTCCTGGCGATTGTTCAAGAATATCATACTCTTCGGACTCCGCTTCCTGCAACAGTACTAATGATGTAAGTTTGGGGTTAACTCAATCGGCTTTTCACCCGAACCGACTGCTTACTTTGAATGGATTTTTGCACGCCGCATAAAAGACTTTTGACTGGCTGCACGCGATGACTTTGTGAACTGGGAATCTCTCATTGCCACAGATCAGCACAAAGTCGGTGAAATCCTCTTTCTCACGGGCCCTACAGACGTCAGTTGATGGTTTTGGGGTGGTAATGCGGCGAGCGGGATCGGGCCGACGCTGGAGCACTGAAGTTGATAAGAACTCAAGAGAACACCTACTTCGATACCAACTCTCCTAAAAATTCCTTGAATGCTGCCATCATTAATAAAAGATTAGCTACAAAATCGCACTAGCAATGCTTTAGAAGATCGCGACCAAGCCGGAGCCTGATCAACACGCATTGGCGAGCCATGAAGAGAGTTCGAAGTGCACAGTTAGGCGACAAAACCAGACAAATATGTGGAGAAGTAAAAGCTGTCATTGCTGAGAAGGTCCGGATGATCCCGATGTGGGAGACATAGCTAAAGCTTGTGAATCTCGCGAACCTTTGAGGATCGTCGTCTTTCAATTGAAATTCACGTTTATAACTTTTCAGTGCACGGACCATAACAGGTGTTGCATCCTCTTGTGCTGAAGGTGCGATCATGTGATTGACACGATTGGACGATTGTACACTTTAAAGCGGGGAACCTAGGTCTTTGTCGCACGGTGGTGTGCCCGTACGGTACCATGATAGGGTGTATAAAATCGTCTGGATTGATACATGTTCTGAATTGTGTGCAAAACGCACCAGAAACGGAGCTGGCTAAAGATACACGAACTTTCTACTGAATCACGTGTAGGTGGGAGACACCCCTCAAAACGGTAAAGTTATCGAGATTACACGCCCCAGTGCAACAGTCTTCTCATCACGCATTCGCTTGTGTGTTAGTGGTCGACTTTATGCTGAGTCAATACCAAAACCATCTCATGGAGGTAAATTTCTGCGGGAAACTCTTTGCGCTATAGCTTATTAGCCGTTGCGCTCATTGCTCAACAACTCGATTATCTTACCCAAAACATATGCTTTTCTTCTCGAGAGCTTCAAATGTCTTCCATCTCATCAATTCAAATCGCTTGGCACCTCTCAATGCCAGTTAGAGGCAGGTCTTCACTTGAGCCCCAAATTTGACCCACATTGCTATCTTTTCTGGGGGGCTGCTTCATAAATTGAAAAAAGAAAAGGAACTTTAATAAAATCAGCCCCGTCTGGAATTAAAGACATGTAGAATCCATCCAAAGGTGTGTGACGAATTGTTTAGAAGATCCCATTCTAGATTGAACTAATTCCATTTTTTCAGCGAGTAACGAAACCTCCGAAAATGCACATCGGCTACATGAAACCTAGACTGGTATTGACGACATCATTACAAATCCTATTTCCAAGCAAGGCTCTAATGGACACTTAGCACAAATGATGGATTTCAGGAGCTTTGAAATATGTTTCTTATCTTCTCCTTGGCCACAAATCATGCTTAGACAAGCTATCGTCGATCCCAAACAAAGCCTTTAAATCTGCTTGAACAATACGAACGGCTTCTCGAGATTGAGATGAACATGCAAATCTTATATGTTGCAACAGTTGAGGCCGGCAAACTATTAAAAATGGCATTTAATGCCGCAAAAGAAACGGGCAAAAGAGTTTTTGAAGTCATTCTGGATCCTGCAGCGCACGCAGCCCGAGCAGCCCCCGCAGACCTCTGCATGGCAGTAGCGGCTATTGCAGGAGCAACCGGAATTACTATGGTTTCAGCACCAGCTGTAATTGCACTGCCAACCCTGGGCGCAGTCGGTTTCAGCGCGTCAGGACCTATCGCAGGTGCGTTCGCGGAAGAGACTTTTCAAAAAAAAAGAATAGTGTTGATAGGAATCGTGTGATCGCTGCGATCGGTAAAACAATACAAACAAAGTAACAAAACTATATTCTCTAATTCATCATTACTTCTCTTCGGTAAAACTGTAACTATCTACAAGCCTGCATGGATCTGTTGGAAAAACTCTGCTCCGTGTCTTCAGATCACGCGGTTATGCACGTGATCTACTTACTCGCATGTCTGCCCATGAATCAACAATAGCCCCATCAAGCTAGCAGATCGATCTGGGACACCATCTTAATTCACCCTAAAACTCCTTTCAAACGCACGAGCCAAAGCAGGTTTGCATACGTTTATCTCGAGCTGGAGGCATAGTCCACTAGTTATTTGATGCTATTGCCAACTGCAATTAGCAGCAGCGCAGCTGTAGCATAAAGCATCCAAATTTGGTAGTTGTCATGATCTTCCCCAGATCATGCCGAGCCTCTGGAAAAAGCTAAACAGTGATCCTTTGGGGACAAACCCGGCATAGGTAGATTGCCACCACGCCGCAAATGAATCTGCGTTTGAGTCAGCCCATAAAGATTCAAAAACTAAACATTATACAGATTATTTTTACCAGCAACGCGTCCTAGCTCCGCAAATCCAAGGGCTTCTACAGCTCACGGTGACACGAGCACCAGCACGCCGACAGCAACGATGGTGGCAAAGCCGGCGGTAAGATACGGGTGATCGTGTGGAAAGTCGAAATTAGAATGTGTGGCTTCTACGGCCTTATCAATAAACTCGCCCAAAACTGAACCGATTATCTCTCGGCCCTGTGTGATAAGTGCTTCCAGGCTGGCGACAATTGCGCGGGCGATACTCTCGGTCCAGCCTTGGCTGCCGACAGCATCGTTGATTTGACTTCGCAGCATCGGGCCATCCTTTTCAGCGGTGCGAAGAAGCTCGACGACCGCGTTTGATATTCCTTGGGCGGAGCGAACGGCAGAGATGTTGCATGGCTTCTCGTGGCCATCGAACAGGTAATCGTCTTGTTTTATGCTGCTAAAGCAGTTGGCAAAAATGTTGAGGAGCTCCATATTGCTGGAGTGATAGGGTTGGTTTTAGTGTGGTCTACGTAAAAGCTCTCGGTCCTTTTGTTGGTATTGAAGACTGGAAGTAGGGTAGGCGGGGAAGGCGTTTAGTATTAATGGCCGCAAGGTGTTTTCACAGCCGGCTTTAGATGAAACAAGGCGTAACCTAATTGGTATACAGTGGGGAAACGTCTGGCCTATCGGTTAATGGCACTAATTCATGTACGACGTGGTTAGTATTTATTCAGGTTTAGAAGTTAATTTGTTTACCTTGCCCCTGTAAGCCAATGAGTAAACGCGTTGGAGAGGTTCACTAGAAGAAACTTGATTACAGCGTGGACTAACCCACAGTCAAATAATAGCTTATAGTTTAGCCAATATCTGCCAAGATATATTTGATGGGCAAAGCAAAAGGTGACGAGTCGGAAATTATCCCACCACAGCCAGTTCCTGGGAGGCCACGGTTATAGACAGGCAGGATGTGAGGATCAGGCCCCCAGACCTACCCCCAGAATCACGACTCGGCTCCACGCCGAGCCAGGGATCGGACAAAGGGTCCACTAACTCCAGATTTAAGCGCGTCTCTCCAGAGCGTCGTTGATTGTGATTTCTCTCTTTTCTTCAGTTTAGAATTCTCGTTAATAGCGCCTAATACACTGAGGTTCTCCAATGTATGACTGGCCGTGACACAGGAGACCTTTCTTACCTGGTCATGACAATTGATACAGAAAACAAACAGTCATGTGGGAAAATAGAAACGTCAGATTATATTTTTTGAGCAATTTGTCTAATTTTACTTTCCGGAGACGAAGCTAAAAGCATATGACCTTGGAAGTTGTTGGCTGTTAAATTAGACTCAAGTCTGCCAATGCTAACGTTATAATTACCCTGACTAATATATCTGTCAGCACCAGCAAACTTCTGTACCGTGCGACTTCATAACCCACCCCATCCAATATAAAATTTTGACAAAGCAATTCCCCGCCCAACACCATACAGTACCTCGGTAGCATGAGACTGATGTGGTCAGAAATAAGGATGGCAACGGTTTGCGACTGTATGCATGCAAGTTTACCAATTGCGACTAATCGCAGCTCATTGGACTGTCGCGGACGCCTGGTCCGCCCCATACGACCCACTGTCACCATGCAACGCCGAACCCCGCAGTTTGCCGCCCCAGGCTCTCAAATCAGATTGCGGTCTTGCTCCAAACCGCGGAAACGGCGGGCCTCTGCATAGCTGAGAAAACGCAGGCCGGGCCGCACGGAGCACCGGCAACGCCGGTTCTCCGCGCATGCAGCCGCACATGGGGCATCAAGGTGCACTATCTAAGTCTACATGAGTCTATATAGCGGATCAATTGTCACGGGCCGGGCCCGGGGCGATGTGGAGGTGGGTGCCTGCTGCGGCCCTGCAACTTAAATTCCTGCAGAGGTATGACCAGCCTGCGGCGCCTTCCGCCGTCTGTTCGTGCGCATCGTTGCGCGCGGGGGTGTCCACTAGGGCGAGTTCGATGCGCTTTTAACGCGGATGGAGGGTAAAATGGCCATTAATGGCTGCGAACTGCTCAAAGGCCCGCGGGTTCACCAATGTCTTGTGTAGGTACTCATGTCTGGTCTGCGTATTTGGCCGCTGAGTCGGGCCGTTGGGCAATAATCATGGGATTGTTAAATAGACGTGTGAAATAGGTTGGTTTCCATCGCACTTCTCATACCTCATGCCTCATCCACCTTGTCTCATCGGCTGATGCGAAATTCAACCTTCCCCACGGCATCAAGCACCCGCAGAGTAGAATTAGCGCACCGCCAGGAACCATAACAAAGTGTAGCTTACGAATAACCTCGGTGACACCCTCGGCCATCTTCCTCCGCAGCTACGCAGTCAGTTGCTGGCCGAATATAAGCTCCGATCCTACACCGGCCATCGCCCTTCGCACTGTCCCGGCATCCGGTACCAACATCCAATGTATGGTCCCCGCCCTAGCCGTTTCCAAGAATGTATAGGTTGACAGGAGGAGGGTATGCAGTCTTTCAGGGGTAGTGCCACTTTTTAACTTTGGGCACTGGGATGATATGCAACGAAAGATACCTTTCAAAGAAATCCAACCCTTGCCCAGCCGCGTTGGCGAACCATGCCAATCAAAGGCAACCACAAACGAACTCATCTGGCCTGGGCGGTTCCATGGCCCGGTAGTAGTAGTAGTAGTAGTAGTAGTATTAGTTAACGCCGGGCTCGGCCCGGCTTGTTAGCCGGCCGTTAGCAACCTCCCGAGGGGTATCTCGGCGCGCGTTCTATCTTCTTTATTTACACAGGGGGAAAAACAAGGAGGGCAGAGGCGGATCGTGCCTGACCGGGTTCGGGCCCGGTCCTGCTTAGGGGGGTTAGTTCACTGACGCGACCCCGTGCCTGAGGTGCACGGAGGGTTCGTCTGTCGGCTTGTGCCGTGAAGTATGGGTGAAAAGGCAATAAGTCTATTCCTCGTCTGAGTTCGAGTCGCTTACGATCGGTGTCCCTAGGCGTAAAGTGCGTTCGTGGCGCGCGGGGCGCTGGCGGGCCGCTCTGGGGCGGGCGCTGAAATAGTTGGTGGCTATCGAAAACGCCTCAAAGCTTTTCGGTTGCCCGAGGCTTGTCTGGAAGAATTTGCGGCGTTGGGCGCGGTCTGGCGGCCCGACCGGCCGGTCGTTATCAGGCCACGGCCAGTTTCTCCACACCGCCCGCGAAAAGCGGCAGTGCACCGGGTGTTCAGGGGAGGTCCGCTTCCAGCACCAGGCACACGAGGTGTTTGCATCCTGGTGGTTGAAACGGTCATGGTAGGCTTTGAAATCGCCGTGGCCGGTCCTCATGGCCAAATAATGGCCCAGTAGGGGTCTTGGCAAACGCAGTTCCTCGGGCTCCTTTCTCGGTGTGTATTGGAATTTCCATTCCCTATATGCGGGGGACCGTTCCTTGCATTTCCTACAGTAAACTATAGTCACAGGGTTGGACCAGACCCTCTAACGGACAGGCCAGCTAGAGCCCTCCTAGTCGCTGGATACCCAGCCTGCCACGTAAATACAAGGTTTGCACCTTAAGCCTACCGCATCCACAAAAAGGCCTCTTGATAGACCGACGCGCGCATCCGTCCTCTCCGGCTAAAATAGCATCTCTTCCGCCTAACATGCCGACGACATCATCTGCCCCGGTGTACGTCCCTAGTGCGAGTAGAAAGCTTCGAAAAGCCGGCGACACCCCGTACATGTCCATCCACAGCTTAGTCCCCCGTTGGTTCCTGGGCTAGCCCAGCGCCACAATGTGGACATGAATGCAATCGAGTTCTTCCCGTCCTCCAGACCCGGCGCAGATTCCCAGTGCGAGTGAGAAGCATGGGGCGCCTCAGTCACACTATTCCACCACGGCCCACCGTCCACGGGGTGTACCAAGGGTGCGAACCAAGGCCGTGCCCACGTTTCTTGCTTCCCGTTACCCAAAGCCGTCTCCAGCAATGGGCCGACCACGTCTTGCTGTCGGGAGCCTTTGGAGACTGCCGCGCCGGCACAGTGCTTCCGGTCCACGTACAACTAACCAACCCCCGTAACGGCACTACCTCCTCGCTGCAGGCAATCCCAGAAGGTGTGAGGGGGTGAAAGGGTGCCCTGTCGATTCGAAGAACCGTCGGGTGGTTCTCAGCCTAATTTCCCTTTCTTTTAAACCGTATTGTCTAGCCTTCCGGGGAAGGACGCCTGCCTTTCCGGCTGGCAAAGTTTTTTGTGCCACGCTGGCTCGCATCGCGAGATTGGGCCTTGTCTTGTGCGCCTCTATGCGGGTGGCGCGCCGAGCCGCCGATCGGACTCTTCCTTCACCGCGATCAGTGGAAAACTCGTCAAAGGGGAGATCTGTCGATTATACATGGGTGTTGCGAGGAAAGGCGTTCCGTGTAGTGACGGTGCTTAGGGCGACAGGTTGAAGAGTTTTTCGTGTGTGCGCGCCTGTTAGGGCTACAGGCGGAAGTCCCGCGCAAACGTTAACAGCATGGTCCGTGCGCCCATACTGAAAATTTTGTGTACGGGAGAGAGTTGTCCATGGCCCGGTCTTGGCTCTCGCGGCTGATTGGGCTCTAAAAAGTCCCAGGAGAGGCCGGATGTGTTTCCCGGTGTTTATCCTCAGACTCCGCGTGCAAGCGAGGTGCCCAGGCACCTATGGCTCCTTCTTTTCTTGATAGCTCCCCAATGTATCCTTCCAGCAGATACAATTTATCACGGAGGCCTCCTAATAAGTGCATCTGCGGTCACTGCCATTTACCACAGTCAGAATTTAGTGAGGTTATCAGTGCTAAAAGTTTGAAGGTTATACCTTTAAAGCACATTGGAGTTGCGAACTTGCACACGTCACTGTTTGTGAGGCATTTCGTCCATTTTGCGTATGTGATCAGGAGGCTCAAACATGTATGACGAAGATTGGGGGTGAAGTTGATGCTCAAAGGAGGTAGTTCCGCTGGTAGTCCTCGCCCATCAACTCCTGCTTAAGCGCACGTCCCGCGGCTTCGGTCGGTCGCGCGGCGGCGATTTGGCCACCTCGCGGTATCGAGAGACGGGCCGCTCTGAAGACATCTCCTCGGGTGCACTCCTGGTTTTACGGCCTGGGGCTGCAGCGGAGGCGGTTGACTTTGACCCCGGCTTACCGCTACTATTACTGCTGTCTCGAGCTTTCCGACCTTTCCATGATGGTTCCAAATTATTAAAGGGGTTTGGTCGGTTGAGCGTTCAGGCTTGAGTTTAGGCTGGGTTAGTTGATGGTTGCTTCTATTTCCCGTGGTTCGCCAACGTGGTTGGGTGGTGTTCTTTCGAAAAATATCATGACGCTGGGTATGGAATTGTGTCAAATTCGATTTGGGTCGGACTCGTTCCTATTGGCCTTTCCTTCCACCGAGCCTTTTGAAAGGGTAACTTGGGGTGGTATTCCGGCAGTTAGCTAGGAAATATCGGAAAGCAACAAGTTTCGGCTGTCAGTCTGTGAACAAAAGCCAAGCCGATGCAAAGGAATTGATGTGGGAGAAGGAGGAGATGGCAGACCTTTCGCTAAAAACGGATGGTTTCCGAGCCAGAACTCTTTGGTTAGAAGTACGGAAAAGTACCACAGTCAGAATTTAGCAAGCTTCCCTGTGCAAAGCTTTGACTGCTATACTTTTAAAGCACTGCCTTTCGCCCAAGTGCAAGTCATTCCCAAAGCTCAGGGTCGATAATCTCCGGTTCCAGTCAATCTGGTTCCGGTCTGACCCCCAGGCGATGCTCTGTAAGCCCGGTTAAGAAGACGAACGACGTACGGAAGTTAGACATACCCACAACACTCCCTCCACTTACAGCACCAAAGAAACAACTTCCCCCTAATATGCTCACTATTTATAAGCGTATCGAGGACATTATGCATTATGAAGACCCATTTGCGCCGGCGGAGGCCCAATCAGCCATCAACGATATCATGCAAGCCGCCGGCGAAAGAGAATGGCCCGCTGGCTGGTTTGACCAAAATCCAAACCCTAGCAGCAAAGTGCTCGAGCGAGAAGTTATTTGAAGCTACATGGAACCTGAAAGTTCACGGTCCGTTGCTCAAACTGGTAATGACCGCAATCCATGGTGTTTTTCGTCATTTGATTACAACAGCAAGAATTGAGTCCAAATGGCTTCCAATCACCCGCATTTCGCCAGTAACCTTAGTTTCAGCGTCAGAATCCGGGTCGATCAGGTGTTCTGGCAATATTGTCGGGGGAAAGATGGTAGATTTTGCCATGACTTTGGATACTGTTTTGACTCCTTTGGCAGTAATTAAAGAGCATATTTATGCCAGCGACCTTCCAGCAGATTTATCTATCAACCAGACCACATACAACCCGCTAACTTTGCTGCCGATTGGTGTAAGCGTTGAGACCAAGGCTTTTGTTGCGGGAGCCGAACAAGGCCGCATTCAATTTGTTCCATGGACAATCGCATGGTACAAGAGAACCCAGGCCTGGTTGGATAGCTGCGCCGATGATCTCCGTCTTCTGTCCCGGCTTTAGTCGCATCTTTTTGGGCGTTTTTCGCTTTTGCTTGAGCCTCAAAGAAATTCATTAACGAGAATGGGCGTGAAATAGAGTTTTCGCAAATGTTCTTAGTTTGACCAGACCACATAAACCAATAATGGTTATTTGGATGGAAATACGGGGGTATAACTAAGAAAAGTAGGCTAGCTTCAAAAAAAAGGCGAAGCGGATGGACAGGGGAGGAACTAGCTTCTAAAAAGGTGAGAGGGGCAGAGGACGGACAGGGGGGAGCACTAGCTTCTAAAAAGGAGGAGGAACGTAACTGAATATTTGGACCGTACACCAGCAGACATTGCAACTCCCTCTGTTGTTGATGACTCCTTACTTTAAATCCTTGTAGCAGGCAGAATTTATCATGGAGGCCTCCTAATGAGAGCACCTGCGGTCGCAGGCGGATCTTTTCGCTAGGTCACGTGTTAATAGACGTATCCTGTTCCTTACGTCCCACTTTGAGGCCATTGATTACAAGTTAAAGTCAGTCCCAAATTTGGGCAGTATGTGAGGACCATTTCTGGCTCTCGTCAGCGCTGCGACAGACGTACTGATGCCACGTTTTGCTCTTTTGAATTGACGATCTGCTGTAAGTCGCAACAACGAAATTACCACCATTGATTCAGCATTTTTACAGTATTTTGCACCCAATAATAAAAGAGAGTCTAGAAATGCCGAAAACGGTATTTTGAAAAGCCTAAAATTGGGCCAACAAAAACCTTGCCACAGGAGACTTGACCAGAAATGGGACAATGGCACAGCTTAGGGTGTTTCAGGTATTGAGGTTTTGGCGTCTATGGAGCAAGCCGACGTTTTTAAATTGTCCGGGATTTTTATGTGTAACGGATCTTGCATGGACCTGTTTTTAATCCCTCATCGACCTTGGATGTCCTTTTGTCTTTGCTAATTTATAATGAAGTTTCAACTGTTTGCTACAGGATTGGTTGTAACTGCCTTGGGCCAAGCCCAGAATTTCGGAAGGAAATGTGTATGTCAACAGTGTTTTAGGCTCTCTTGTGCTATTCACATAGCCTTGAGCGACGTGCTAACCTCCAGGCCCTTCTTTCAGTGTGGCGTCCTCGAGGCTGCTGGCCTTGGCAACCGCGTGTCCAGAAACACCTCAACTCTTTATGACGGTGCTCTGTCGACTTATTGGTCCTTGGATAACACTCGAATTTCCCCTGCATGCATTTTCGTTCCTCAGTCCGCCGAGGAGGTCGCCACGGCCGTGAAGGTACTGGGCGTGTCCGGCGGTAACAACGACCAAAGCTCAAAGCTTTGCACCCATTGCTGCAAATTCGCTGTGCGTGGTGCTGGGCATACGGCAAATCCTGGAGCCAACAACATCCAGGATGGCGTAACAATTGACTTTAGTAAGTTGGTATAAACATCTGAAAGTCAAACAGAACCCCAGAATCTGGCACATTTAACGCTAACTATTCAGGCGCCATGAACACCATCATTTACCATGCCGACAAAAACCTCACCTCAGTCCAGCCCGGTGCCCACTGGGGCTCTGTCTACGAGGAGCTTTCAAAAATCAACCTGATGGTTCTTGGTGGTCGGGCATATACTGTCGGCGTCGGCGGACTTCTCCTCAGCGGAGGCAACTCCTTCTACTCGACAACTCGTGGCTTTGCTTGTGACGGTGTTGCCGAGTTCGAGGTTGTTCTCGCTAATGGCAGCATCGTGAGTGCTAGTGCTAACGAAAACGCGGATTTATATCGCGCTCTAAAGGGCGGATCAAACAATTTTGGTGTCGTGACACGTTTCGATCTAAACACTTTCAAAGCGCCCGCCACGCTTTGGGGAGGCTCAGCTGCGTTCCCGTTCTCGGCAAGCCCAAAAGTCATATCGGCGATGCAAAATTTCGTTACCGTTCTCGGGAACGAGGGACGCAAATCAGATTCGGCGATTGCTTTCTGGACTTACACCCAGGGCGAAACCCCCGCGGACCCGCTTATAAGCAGCGCACTGCATAACGTCGATGGCACAGCAGATGCTCCAGGACTTGCCGAGTTTCTAAACATTCCAGGCAGCGTCACGTCGGCGTTGCGTACCGACACGCTTGCTGGGTTTACTAACGAGCTCGAGTTGCCGCAGGGTAACTACAACGCCTGGCGGACGTTAACATTCAAAAACAATCGCGATGTTATGGCCTACGCCGTTGAGACCTATTTGAGCATGGTGAAAGAACTCGAGGCAGAGCCGTCGCTCGGTTTCACGGCGCAATGTGTATTTCAAGGTTTATCGGTGGAACAGTTCCGACAGGCCGCAGCAAGCGGCGGAAATGTGCTCGGGCTCGAGGATCGTAGCGAAAACCTCGTCTTGTTTCTCGGAATGGTGGCATACAAAAACCCAAAGCTCAAAAAGCTAGTCGACGCCAAAATGACTACCTGGGTGGACAGCATCAAAACTTTTGCGGTCGAGAATGGAGCCGACGACGAGTTTCTCTTTCTCAATTACGCCGACCTCAGCCAGAACCCTCTGGGCAGCTATGGCGACAAAAACATTGCGTTTATGGAGGAGGTTGCTAGCAAATACGACCCGAACGGAGTGTTTCAACAAAATATGCCGGGAGGATTTAAGTTGTCAAATGCTGGAACAACTGCGTGTTCAAAGTGAACAAGCGATAAAGCGGACCTTTTATTTCTTCTTTTCTTATCGATTAAAGAGATAAATTAGTTAATTACTCCGGTAGCAAACCTGCAGAATTTGGTCTCCTCGTATATTTTCACCTCCTTACCATTATTTAGAAACCCCAATCCTAATTATTGCTTTTTTGAATTTTGTCGGAAGACTAAATGATGCTCGGCTTGTCGCTCTTTTGCTTTTACACCGAAATTGCTCCAAATGTATTTTCTGGCCCCAAACTGATGCCCGCGAGCTCCGTCTCTGGGAGGACGTTTTTATCGTCCAGAAACGTTGCCTTGGCAACCGGAGGCCGCATTTTAACGTCTGACACGTATTTGGCGGCCGGACGGAACTTTTTCGTGTCGGGATTATACGTGATCCAACGGCTCTCTTTGCCCTTGTTGTCGGCGTTTCCCGACGTTCCAATCTGGGCGATTTGGTACGCAAGCCACAGACACCTTTCGCGACGCTATTCTCCCATTAACGGCGTTTCGAATGTCCTTTCATATTCCCCCATACTTTTATTGAGGGTAAAATGGTTATCCGGGAAGGCTGTTTCTGCCCACACAAGTCCGCGGATCGCCCAGTCCTCGGGAAGCGGCCTTTTCTCGGCCGTGCGGGGAAACTCTCTCGTTTCGTATTTTTCGGGGGTTTCAAAGCCCGCTGCAAAAGGTTGAGGCACAAGCAGAGTAAATGCCAAGGAAAAGGTGCATCGAGATGCGATATTGCTGGCGTTATGGGCTCGCCACCGCCTGGGCCCTTTAAGCAAGCCATCGGAAGCAGAAAGGCCAGCTTGACGATGGTATAAGAAAGTATTTTCAAATCCTCCAGCCGCGAAAGGACGATTGTAGCTGTGCTTTCCACAAACTGGAGAACCTTTTTAAAATGTTTGGAGGGGTCGATCACGTCCTCTGTGGTTCCCGTGGTGGCAGCTGGAACGTTTATCATCATCAGCGTTGGACGATTTCTGTTTGCTTGCGGAGTGCAATGAAGCTAACCTATCGATATTGGGAAGGGGGGATGCTGTGGGCAGGGATTCGTGCATATAATCAACGGGCCAGTTGTTTAATGTCCTATATAACAGGTGAAAATGTAAATTGCTTTGGCTTGGCACGAATAACTCTCTTTGTCAAGGTAGCAGGGACGCATGTCCAGTTTCTGATTCGTCTGCGCGAGTGAACTCTAGAAAAGCCGGGATCTTACCAAAATTCTGCGGTGTGCCAACACGGCGACCGGGATCCTTTGCTAGGCCAATACGTTCGCCCCCCTCTCACTATCCATGCTGGTGCCTTAGTAGCAGGACGTAATGTTGCTCGGAACGGCACATCACCCCGAGAATATTAAACAACAGCCACAGATCTCCGACCGGGGTGATACCTCGCATCATACAACAACAACTGTCGATTTCTCTGTCATCATACTTTTCGTTAATCACCAAAACGAATATGGTTCGTCTTGCGCCATCGCCAAAGAAACTGTCACCAGCGCGATTTATCCTCAACAAAGATAAACAGCCGGAAAACGCAATTGATGACAGCGAAGAAGACCAGCGAAAGCCCGAAAACCGAGTTAAAGCTAGAAAACCCAAAAGCAATCACAAAGTCGAAGAATTCGACCCTACACCTTTAGTGCGAATTGTTGGGTTCACCACGGGATCGCGCGAGACCCCGTCGTCATTCTCCAAGTTCAACCGGCAAAAAGCTCCAGCGCAGAGCAGTAAGTCTCGATTGCATATGTATTTTTTGGTGAGCGAGCTTTTTAGACTAAGCCATCCACATCATAGGTTATCTTCCACAAGATCTTGCTCGTAAACCGATCGCAGAGTACTGGGGCTGGAATTTGCGGTAATTAAACGACAGCGGCAGGGCAGCTCGAGTGGCGACTTTCTACCGCTACAGACTACGACTCTATGCCAGTCGCGGCCGGCGGCGCAGTTCCCAAGTGTGAAAACCCCGCCGCAGCCAGTTGCAATTGAAGGTTGTTCAGTCTGCCTCACCAACTGTGGCGAAAATATGTCCAGCATCACCTACTTGAAAACTACGGGTCCAAAAGACCTTGGGGCAGGTGTGTCTAGGTAAAGTTGTAGTTGAAAAACTGTTGGTCCAGAGGTGGTGTTTATTTTGTAGATAGAACAACTTCTTACTAATAATGTAGTAAGCCATACGAGGCATGACCGCCGATAAATCAGCAAGTTTTTTTTGTAAAAGTTGGTTACCCAAAACAAATTTCTGTGCGGCGTCGCAGGCTGCCTCCACACCCGGCTTAAGCTATGCCTCGGTGTGCGCCTCATAATCGCCGCATACGCCGAAACTAAACAACTCCAAACTCAGTTGCCCTTGGAAAAGATCTGTATAATACATGGAGACTTGGACAACGTCCAACTCATTGTTCGAACAGCTGTTATCTGACGAAGTGATTTGGCAGGCCAGTGGGGAATAAATCGCGATATTTCCCTCCTCGCGCCCAGGATATACCAAGCCAGGAAAACTGGGGAGCATTTCGATAGTTTCCATAATGTTCTCAGCCATTCGCACATTGTTATGATGCCGAAATCTTTCCTTAGCACCGTCTGGAGCCTGTTTGCGATAAAAGCGTTTGGAAAAAGAGCATTTAAGCTTCTACACCTTGTTTGCGACTGAAAGTGAAAAGGCGGAGGTGGTCCATTTATAACGCCCATAAGACGAGAGAGACAAGTCACAGTTAGGTGCAGCGAAAAGCTAGCCTGGATAAGAGCTTTCATGAGTGTAACGAAAGCCGTCAGCTTGTCTGGATATTAACACCATCCGAGGGCACGAGGCTGTCCATGGCCGAACTTGTGGAAAGGTAGGACCTATTCAGGGGAACTTTAAGACTTGCACTGAGTTGTAACGCACCGATAAACATAGTGTTTAATTATAAAGACATGTAATCACAGTTCTGCTCTTTGGTGTTTAATAATCTATTGGGTATGTGAAAAGTGCTGATTCTACGTCGTAGGAGCCTGATACCGAGACACTGTTTAATGACTGAAAAGAGAAATTTCATTCTTGGCTCGCACTCTCTACCTGAAAAAAAGCCAGAAACGGCAACGTAATCTCGGGGAGGCCGAGGGCAAACACTCCAGAACACGTTCGGCCTCTCCCTGGGATCTCTTTGGGACCAATCAGCCGCGAGAGTCAAGACCGGGTTTTGAAGCCGCTCAGGCCAGGTTAGATCGTTGGTGGTTACCTTTATTTATCATGGTTCGCCAACGCGGCTGTGCAAGGGTTGAATTCCTGTAAAAGGTATCACGGCGCTGGGGTATGAATCGCGTTAAAACTTGTTAAAACTTTACAGCGCAATACCAAAGCAGTTTCTTTCGCCCATTTACTTAGTGCAGAAAGGTGCCAAGAGAAAATACCCCTGAAACACTACATAACCTCCTTTTGTCAACTTACACCGCATTCGCAAAGCAAGAAGGGCGAAGAATCTTGCCAAGTGCAGATCGAGAGGAATATATCCAAATTGAATGCCGGGATCCTCCGTGCAGGTGAAGGCCAGTAGGAACGAGCCCGTCAAAAGATTCCCGCAGAAAAGTCAGCATTAAATTCACCCCTGATTCTTCAACCACATTGATGATGATATCGATGATCCGTAAGGATTCCAAGACAAGGCTTCAGTACGTTATATCACAGCCTCGCACCGGTCAATCAGTGTGCCTTCTTTTTTGATCGTGGCCGACCAATCGCTTCCACAAAAATTGAATAGGCCTGTTTC
Source organism: Pyricularia pennisetigena (assembly GCF_004337985.1). NCBI lineage: Eukaryota > Fungi > Ascomycota > Sordariomycetes > Magnaporthales > Pyriculariaceae > Pyricularia > Pyricularia pennisetigena. The sequence goes on along the minus strand of NW_021940924.1, from coordinate 60,205 downwards.
GAAGCCGATTGCAATTTCAAGTGGCGTGCGCCCGACTTCTATGTGAAGTGACCGAAGCAGTAAATACTGCCGCTGCCGATTGGCATTGGATGAGGCATAGCTTGGCGGAGAACCGGATGGTATTCCGTATGCAGGGGTAAGTAAATATTGATGCCTGTTACCCTAGTGGCTTAATTAGCCTACCTGTCGCTGAAAGCCGGTATGACAAACTTGGAAGCATAGCAGCCTGTTGGCCCGGCCAGATTTGGAAGTGGACAAATCAGTTTAACTCTTGTCGTTTGCTTCCATCTGGAATGCAGTAAAGAGCTGCAATGAGGTGTTTGATGATGGATGCAAGTCAGCCCTCCGGAAGTGGTTGCCTGTATTATTCTCAGGTACATCACTTAACTGCAAAGATAGTTCGGCACCCAACTGTCATAATTTGTTTTTAGAACCAGCGGCTGTTTCCATTCATTCTCGAATCACACCAGGATTTATTTGCAACTTCACACAAGCTAGGTAAGGGAAAGCCCAAAATGCCTCATGCTTGCTGGGTAACGCTGAACCGCCCGCTGACTACGATAGATGAGTCAAAGTCACTTTACGGCATGGATTGTTTTATCGGCTCGGTTTGCCCGAAAACTGCATGCATTTGAGCCGCAACTCATTCGTTCGCCCGTGCAGTCCGCAAAAAGAAGGCAACCGACTAGCCTTTGGAAAGCCAAAGGCAAGGTTATGCGGTAAATGATTGACATACAAAGCCCAGCTATCATCATCGTCTGTTTGCGTCTCTGATTTCAGTAACGCAGACCGTAAATCACATTTTGTTTGACTTTTTTTCCCCAGAGCATTGGAGTGAGGAAACATGCCGAACAATCAGACTGATCAACGCCCGCAACCGGCTGGCATTAGACGGACATCCAGTCAACATCTTCCCTAACAGGTTGGATCCCCTAGGCGGGGAGCTGGAGCATCAGAATCAAGAGATTCGTCTACCCCAAACGCGGACCGCCACGCTGGCCTAGACAAGCCGAGAGCTAAGAGGCAAAAGTGGTCTCCTTCACAAGAACCAGCCTTGTCAACCAATGCGAGAAACGCGTCGTCAAGTCCCAGAGGTACCCCTTCAACTGCCCAAGCAACGACAGCAACCGCACATCAAGGAACAGCAGAAGGACCGGCTACAGATCCCAACAACGGTTTCGAACCCATGCCCCGGGCGCGCACATCACGTTGGCAGGATGGAACCCTGGGAATGACAAACTCACAGGCGGTGGTGGGAGCCCCCACCACTCAATCACGCGGAGCAACAAACAATGCGCGTGTTGGGCCATCGGGCCAACAGAGCCGGCGCGCTTCGGGCTCAAGTAGTAGTAGTAGTAGTAGTATTAGTTAACGCCGGGCTCGGCCCGGCTTGTTAGCCGGCCGTTAGCAACCTCCCGAGGGGTATCTCGGCGCGCGTTCTATCTTCTTTATTTACACAGGGGGAAAAACAAGGAGGGCAGAGGCGGATCGTGCCTGACCGGGTTCGGGCCCGGTCCTGCTTAGGGGGGTTAGTTCACTGACGCGACCCCGTGCCTGAGGTGCACGGAGGGTTCGTCTGTCGGCTTGTGCCGTGAAGTATGGGTGAAAAGGCAATAAGTCTATTCCTCGTCTGAGTTCGAGTCGCTTACGATCGGTGTCCCTAGGCGTAAAGTGCGTTCGTGGCGCGCGGGGCGCTGGCGGGCCGCTCTGGGGCGGGCGCTGAAATAGTTGGTGGCTATCGAAAACGCCTCAAAGCTTTTCGGTTGCCCGAGGCTTGTCTGGAAGAATTTGCGGCGTTGGGCGCGGTCTGGCGGCCCGACCGGCCGGTCGTTATCAGGCCACGGCCAGTTTCTCCACACCGCCCGCGAAAAGCGGCAGTGCACCGGGTGTTCAGGGGAGGTCCGCTTCCAGCACCAGGCACACGAGGTGTTTGCATCCTGGTGGTTGAAACGGTCATGGTAGGCTTTGAAATCGCCGTGGCCGGTCCTCATGGCCAAATAATGGCCCAGTAGGGGTCTTGGCAAACGCAGTTCCTCGCCTTGCATTTCCTACAGTAAACTATAGTCACAGGGTTGGACCAGACCCTCTAACGGACAGGCCAGCTAGAGCCCTCCTAGTCGCTGGATACCCAGCCTGCCACGTAAATACAAGGTTTGCACCTTAAGCCTACCGCATCCACAAAAAGGCCTCTTGATAGACCGACGCGCGCATCCGTCCTCTCCGGCTAAAATAGCGTCTCTTCCGCCTAACATGCCGACGACATCATCTGCCCCGGTGTACGTCCCTAGTGCGAGTAGAAAGCTTCGAAAAGCCGGCGACACCCCGTACATGTCCATCCACAGCTTAGTCCCCCGTTGGTTCCTGGGCTAGCCCAGCGCCACAATGTGGACATGAATGCAATCGAGTTCTTCCCGTCCTCCAGACCCGGCGCAGATTCCCAGTGCGAGTGAGAAGCATGGGGCGCCTCAGTCACACTATTCCACCACGGCCCACCGTCCACGGGGTGTACCAAGGGTGCGAACCAAGGCCGTGCCCACGTTTCTTGCTTCCCGTTACCCAAAGCCGTCTCCAGCAATGGGCCGACCACGTCTTGCTGTCGGGACCCTTTGGAGACTGCCGCGCCGGCACAGTGCTTCCGGTCCACGTACAACTAACCAACCCCCGTAACGGCACTACCTCCTCGCTGCAGGCAATCCCAGAAGGTGTGAGGGGGTGAGAGGGTGCCCTGTCGATTCGAAGAACCGTCGGGTGGTTCTCAGCCTAATTTCCCTTTCTTTTAAACCGTATTGTCTAGCCTTCCGGGGAAGGACGCCTGCCTTTCCGGCTGGCAAAGTTTTTTGTGCCACGCTGGCTCGCATCGCGAGATTGGGCCTTGTCTTGTGCGCCTCTATGCGGGTGGCGCGCCGAGCCGCCGATCGGACTCTTCCTTCACCGCGATCAGTGGAAAACTCGTCAAAGGGGAGATCTGTCGATTATACATGGGTGTTGCGAGGAAAGGCGTTCCGTGTAGTGACGGTGCTTAGGGCGACAGGTTGAAGAGTTTTTCGTGTGTGCGCGCCTGTTAGGGCTACAGGCGGAAGTCCCGCGCAAACGTTAACAGCATGGTCCGTGCGCCCATACTGAAAATTTTGTGTACGGGAGAGAGTTGTACTTTCTCGTCCACGCAGACTGCATCTTTGTCAGCGTCGTCACCGGTAGAGCTTCTGATCGAGGACTTACGACAGATGGCAATCCGCCCTTTCCGTTGGCTGATTTCAAGGTCAAGAACATCCGTGACGTTTAAAGCGCCATATGTTATACCAATACGCTCTCCCAGGCTGACAAGGTCCCCTGCTTGAGTGTATTGTGACACGTAATCAGATAGGACATAGATATGAATCTCCAGAACCTAAAAATATTTAGTTGACCAATCGCCAAAATTTCCGTTCGGTTGTGATTACCCACCCGGCCTTTGTCTTGACTTAATAGCTCTTGCATACGGTCGGCGACATAAGCCAAGTGAACTTTAACTCCATTAGCGGCAGTAGGTCTCTATGTCGGACTCGAAAGCTTACCTTCTGAGCGGACCTGCCAGAAGAGTGCGATCCTTCTTGTTTTTGTTTCGCAAGAACGATAGTCTCGCAGCAGCTGCGACACATATGACAACTGGCCAGCGATTCCAATACCAGTAGCAAAAAGGAGCACTGTGCCATACAGATCGAGTTCAAGCTCCTTCCCGTATGGCCCTTCTATTAAAGCTGTCAAGTGTCCATTTGTTCCCCGGTCTTCTGGATTGCACTCGACAAGCAGCTTCGTGAAACCGGTGTATTTCTTGATGATGAAGACGGCGTAGTCGAACTCGCCTTCCCGATACCACCAAGCTACGTAAAAGGGATGCAGCTGTGAAAACTGTCACGGCCAGGGTAAGCATAGCACGGAAGCTAGTCTATTGGCGCCTATCGACGAAGATTCTACTCTGAGGAGAAGAAAGGAAACAAACAAAGTTCTGAGCTTGACGCGACGTAGATAAAGGTATCACCCTGGTGGGTCGTTGGTCAGGGGTCAGGGTTAGGGTCTGGTGATCTCATGGTCCAAATGTCACACTACCCCCTTCCAAACCTCGTATGTCGACGCAGGTGATCATGCGAGGCTCTTGTCAAGTTAACCATGTCGTCGCTTTTTCCTTTTACCGTTCAACTCTCCATGCTCCGCCACGTTATCCTCCTGATTCGGTTCGTCCAACTTATCCTCGGCAGCGGCTTTTATCCAGATTGCCAATCGCTTCGGCGGTCCTGCGGCATCTTTGTACTTCTTGTGGAAGTCGTCAAGGGCTGTCGCTGAATTCTTGAAGTTTTCAGCCGGGTACCACGTGTCGTCTGGATCACATCCTTGCCATGCGACCTGGTATTGCAATGTCTTACTCCGGCCAAATAATCGGGACGCTAGAACTTTATCGACCACAAACTCTGGTTCTCCGTTGATCTCTTCTGGCGGAGGCGGCTCTCTTTTCTGTTGTGGTAATGGGTCCATTGCGGCTTTGCGGAGGCGGTCTGCGTGGAACAAGTTTTTTCCTTTAAACGATTCAGGTACGTCCAAAATATAGCTATATCCTCGTTCTTCTAGAATCTGCCATGGTCCGGTCCACTGTGAATCCAGTCTGGTCGTCGGTGCGGTCGTCGGAAACCCTTTTTTCTTGACGAAAACATAGTCGTTAACCCCAAAATCTACTGGTCGCCGCTTTTTGTTGGCTTGTTCTTCCTGCCTCGCCTGCGTTTTTAGCGCGTTTTGGCGAGCCAACTCTTGGACTTCTTTAGTCTGGCGGACGATCTGCAGCGCTTTTCGTTTCTGGTCTGAATCAACGGTCGTGGTTGGCAGGTCGGTGGACAGCGGGTTTCGGGGTTCGGTCCCGAGCACTACCTTTAACGGGCACATACCAAGGCTGGAATGCCACGCGGCGTTGTGGGCAAAATCCAAAGCAGGCAAATGTACGCTCCAACTGGTTTGGTATTTGTCGATATAAAACCGTAGCTTTTGGTCCAGTTCTTGGTTGGTAATCTCTACAGCACCTTGTGTTTGAGGGTGCAGGGCGCTGCCGTGTCGGTGTTTAGTACCCGTGAGTTCATTTATCGTCGCCATGAATTCGGAGATGAACGGCCCGGCGTTGTCGCTAATCCAAACGAAAGGTAGTCCTAGGAAACGGTATAGGTATCGGTAATATCGGGAGGCCAGGATTTCTGCTGTGTCGGTCTTCTGTCCTGGGATGGTGGCTATCAGGCGACTGAACTTGCAAACGAACACCCACACGTAGTCGTATCCGAACTTGTCTTTGGGCATGTCCTTTCCGTCAACTGCTACATGTTCCCAAACGTAATTCGGTATCGGTAGCGGATGCAATAGGCCCGGGGTCTTGTCGTGTCTGCCTTTATTTCGCTCGCAGTCGTGACAGTTTTTAATGTATTTCCGAATGGTTTGACTCATGCCCTCCCAAAAATACTGTCTTTTGATCGTTTGTATCGTCTTGTTCTGTCCTGCGTGGGCGAATATTTTGGGCTCGTGAGCTTCACGGATCAGAGCGGTCCTCAAAAAGATCTGTCCGTCTAAAGTCGTTTCCGGGACGACTAGCTTTCCTTGGTGTTGGCCTAGCTTTTGCTTTTCGTTCTCTTGTCGTATTAGGTCTACCAAATCTGCGCCGCTCACCACGTGGGCGTTTGGGTCGGCAGTGCTGACGGCGGCCACCGTAGGTGTGATCTTCTCAGGTGGGATTAAAGTCATTGTTCGTTCTTCTTTTTCCCGAGCTTTAACTGTTGGAAGGTCTGCCGTCTTGCGGGACAGGGCATCGGCGGCTATGTTGTCTTTGCCGCGGCGGTACTGAAACGTAATGTTGAAGTTGGCCAGGAAATCTGCCCAACGCACTTGTCGAGTCGAAAGGAGTCGTTTTGTGGAATAGTAAACTAAAGCTTGGTGGTCTGTAACCACGAAAAAGCTTGTCCCCAACAGTTCTGGTTCGTAATGTTCCAGCGTTTGAACCACTGCCAGCAGCTCTCGGTCTTGGATCGGGTATGCGCGTTCTGCTGGGGTCATCGTTTTTGAGAAATATCCCACAGGTTTCCATTCTCCACCCGGTTGCTGTTGCCAGATTGCTCCGCCGGTCGCGTTGCGTGAGGCGTCGGTTTCTACCTTGGTCGGTCGGCCTGGGGTGAAAAATGCCATAACCGGTGCATCGCAGGCTAAACGTTTCATTTCCTCAAATGCTCGCCTCTGTTCGGGGCCCATAGCGAATTTGGCGTCTTTCTTCAACAGTCGGTTCAACGGCTCAGCGACGCTGCTGGCATGGTGGCAAAACATTCGAATGTAATTGCACAATCCCAAAAAGGAACGCACGGCTGTTTTGGACGTGAGGTCTTCGAACTTCCAATCGCTAATTGCCTGCAGTTTGTCTGGATCGATACGGATGCCCAGACCTGCGTCCATAACGATGCCAAGATAATCGACCGTGGTAACGTTGAATCGAGACTTTTTAATATCTCCCTGGAGGTCGACTCGGCTTAATCGGTAAATAACCTCTTCTACTTGGTCCCAATGTTCTTCTTCGTTTCCGTCGGAATAAACCAAAACATCGTCGGCGTATGCGCTGGCGAACAAGTCCAAAAGTTCATTCAGCTGAGCGTTGATAAATGATTGCCACCAAGCTGGGCCGACCTTTAGCCCAAAGGGAAGCACCTTCCATTGAAAGGTGCCCTGTCGGGTGCGAAAAGCAGTGAGGTACTCTGAGCCAACCGCCATACGTAACCGGTTGAAAGCTCGAATAATGTCGATTTTCGTAAACCTCTTTGCGTTGCGACAATTAAAAATAGTTCCGTTGACATCCGGGGCTGGTACGAATCGATCTTTCAAAAACTGGTTGATCCATCGGTAGTCGGTGCAAAAACGGCGTTCTTTGGAGTGTGGTTTAGGTACGAACAGGACAGGCGCCGGGTCGGCCTGCATACAGGGTTCGATAAACCCAATGCGCAGCAGCTCGTCGACTGTTTCCTTTTCGAGCGGCAGGAATTCCACAGGTGTCCTGTACGTCGGAGGCGATCCTGTTTTCGGCTTGTCTAGCTCCAAAATTACATCGTGCCCTGGGCGATGTGGAGGCAGGTTGGTGGAAGCTGCTTTCGAAAAGAATCCCTCCAGGTGAGCGAGTCGGGATGGCAGTTTGCTTCGGACCAGTTCGACATGGTCGGGGTCTTCATTTTCCGGGAACGGGATTGGTTCTCCCTTGTTGGTTTTCCATTGGTACGAACGGCCGACGGCAGATAGGCTGATGGCGGGTTTTTCGGGTCCAATTTCTAACGTGATGGGCTGCGTGGGTAATGGGCACGATTTCCATCGCTTTTGTCGGGGGTCGGTGTCCAGCTTGTGTTGAAGGGCGGCTATATTTACAACGGTTTGGTCCTCACTCAAAACAACCGGGGTCGGTCTGGGTTCTAAAGAGGTTGTTTGGCGCCACGGTCGTCGAAGTATTTGCACCCTTTTGGTTTCCTGTTCGAATGCTCGGTCGCGCCGCTCTGCATCGGCTTGCGCAGCCGGATCGGGTTTGTCCAACATGTTCGGAAGTCTGATGGCTGGCGAGAATTTTGCCAACGATGGTGTCGTTTCAGGCCATGCGAACGTTTGCGTTTTCGGGTGGATCCAAACATCCTGTTCAACTAGCCAATCCTGCCCAATAAACATATCATGTCCACTTTCCGTCACGTAAAACATTTGGTTGCTGAACCGGCGTCCATCGATTTCCAAGGTCGCTTTTAGTTTGTGCGTAATGCGTCCTGCGTCCTGTTTGCGGTAGTCCGACAAAAGTAGCGGGGTTTTTAACCTTTGAAGCCGGGCTCCTAGCCGTTCTGCGGCTTGTTTAGCGATTGCTGGGCTGATCAAAAGAGAAATGTCTGCTCCGGTGTCACAAAGAGCTTTAACTGATAGTGCTACGCCATTAACCTGTATCTGAGTTCGAATGATGAAAGATTTAGGTCGTGGGTTACTACCAATCTGAGCTATCGTAGACATCTGGACCACCGAGGAGGCTTGCGGCGGTCTCACTCTTTTCCCGATCGCTTTTGCTCGTCACTAATGCTGTGGTTGTCCTCAAAATCCAAGGCCCTGACTGCTTTCGTTTTATTGGGGCATTCAAATGATTTGTGTCCTTCTTTCCCGCACGCGAAGCAAGTGTTGGCTTCCCAATGAGCCATTTTTTCAGGTTTTGTCAAACCTCGTCCTGTGGCTTCTGTTGTTTTGGGTGCCATGTCGCTTGTTTCTCCTTTGCTCGGGTTTCTGGATTCGTAATAGCGTCCTCGATTGCTTTTCCCGTTTTTGTCTGGGCTGTAGGGGGATCTTTCTTTTCTGTCATTACCGCGAATTTTCTGTCTTCGCTCCTCTCGTTCCCGATACGCTCGCTGAGTGCTGTGAGCTGCATCGGCCACCAAATTTGCGAATTCTTCATAAGATATTCTGGGGTCCTTGCTGTCTCGTAACAGCCGGTGATCGAGGTCTGCCGGGATATGTTGCCACAGCGTAGTTTTGCGTTCTCCTGCTGGTACTCCAATTTTATCGGCAAGAGCATTCACCTCGGCAATGAAACTGTAAACGTCATTACCTGGTCCGCATTCAAAATACATTTTTGATAGTTTTTCCCATGCTTCGGACGCTTGATTACTGTTATGGTACACCGTGGCCAAAACCTGGATCATCTCTGCCACGCATGAATACGGTTGGGTCTCTGAATTGTATCTGGTCTCCAGCATCGTTGCTGGTCGGTCGTCCAACAGGCTGAACAGTTTTGCCATGCGGCTTCGTTCAGTTCGGAAGGTTGTGTTATCCTCTTCGAAATAATCTGCTAATTTCGTAATCCAGCGATCAAAAGTGGTTGAACTGCCGGAAAATGTACCTGGATCTGATCCTCTACTTTTGGCTCTTTCGCTGTAGTGCGGGTTGGCTGCTTCTTGGCTATGGCCGTACGGCTTAAATGCTTTCCTGCTGGCTAGGCCGGTCGGTTCGAACCTGGTGCCTCCAAAGGCGCTATTTTCGGGTGTGGCTTGTCGGGCTTCCGGTTGGTTGTTCTGTCGTTCGGTTTGCAGGCGTGTGATAACTGCCTGTAGCCTAGCGATCTCGCTGGCTAGGTCATTTCCGTCTGCCATCATATTGGGGTTTGCTTCCGGCGTTGTATGCCTTGCTTCTGCAAACTCGAATTCGTCTAAATTTTCCTCGGGCGTTTCTATGCTAGGCCACGCGGTGTTCGAAAGAGAATCAACTTCGATTTCGTCTTCGAGGGTGGAATCGGTGTTTGGCGTGAAATCGGTTTCACTCTCTGGTCGGGTCGGGTCGTCAGTGGAGCGATCTGTTTGCTCCGTCTTGTTCGAAATCAACCTTTGTGATTTCCTGCTCGCAGGTGGATGGTCCTTCAGCCTGGGCATAGGTTGGGGTCGGTCTGGGTTTGAAGTTGACGTCTTTGTCAATCTCCGGTCGGGTCTGGTCTGTCGAGTGCGGATTTATTTTCGTCGCTCGCCAGCGGCGTAAAGATAGGTTGTTGCGCCTTATTTGTTAATCGCTAGGCCAGCGATTCTTTAGAGAGTAGAATTGTGTCACGGCCAGGGTAAGCATAGCACGGAAGCTAGTCTATTGGCGCCTATCGACGAAGATTCTACTCTGAGGAGAAGAAAGGAAACAAACAAAGTTCTGAGCTTGACGCGACGTAGATAAAGGTATCACCCTGGTGGGTCGTTGGTCAGGGGTCAGGGTTAGGGTCTGGTGATCTCATGGTCCAAATGTCACAAAAACGATGTGCGACTTACCCCAGGAACACAGAGATACACATATTGACCGGACATCACCGCGGTCGCCGAATTAAAATCCCATGCACTATGAAGGTCAAGACATATCAACGCCATCATAAAGGAGCCTGCATAACGAGTCTATTTGCATGATCATACAAGTTGGCTACTGACTGCGTGCGAAAAGCAGGAGAGTTTCAACGAAATCCAGACGAAGTTATGGAAGGGAACACATGCTCTTTGTTTCGGTATGGTAGCCAAGGAGCTCCCGCGGAAAACGCATTCAACATCATCACCCTGTCCTTTAGAAAAGAAAAACAAGCAACCAAAGGCTGTTTTGATACGCTAGATCATCAGGAGCAGGCTACAAATCCTATTGTTGGCTGTTACCGGCTGCTTCCAAGGTCCACTCCCTCAATGGATAAGGCAGTCGGACGAAGTCGTATTGGGCACATTAATGAGGGCCGATGCAAATCTTATGTCGTCGAAATTCCTATATCTGAAGAACAAAAACTATCCTGAATTCAAAATTGCCCAGCTACGGTGACAGCCACAAATACTTTGCAAAGATCTACAATACTCATTTAGTGCCTTAGCAGTTCCTGGTCAATCCCAAAAGGCCCCTTTGGAGATGTTGCTAGCCGACCCTGTTTGCGTAAGCCGATGGAATAGGGACCGGCTGTAGATATGTGGTGACCGGGCTTCCCTGCCCATGTTCACCTTCCAAAGATCTGTCGTTATTGTGGTTGGGCTGATGTGAAAAATGCTGTAGATAGTTGGATTGTGGTAAGTTTCCAGTAGTCTGAATAGAGTCAAATTCCATTCTAGCTTTGTCTCGCCGATCCATCGACTTTTGAAGTCTGCGTAGAGAGTAAAAGCGGTAGACAACGATTGAATACAAGCCAATGGTCAGAGCATCAACAACAATCTCGATAGTGACGCAGATGACAGTCCAGTCCTGGGATTATAGTGAGGAATGAGTTAGACAAATGCACCTTTAGAAAGGGATTCTGTGCACAGTTACCTGCAGTCTGCAAAGCAGTGCATAATCGACACTTTCTTTGAGCAGCTCCGAGCGACCGTTTTGTACACAGGACCATCCCCACAGATCCTGGTTATTACTGCTGTTTCGCTGATGCTGAAAGGAAACAGCGCTGGTGACCCAAAGAGCCATACCCAGACCGAATCCTCCGAGAGCTAGAATATTATGGTATATCCCAGTCTTTTCCGCCTTTTGGTGCCCTCCACGGCAGTAAGACCAGAAAGTCCAAACGCAAACCAGGACAGAAACACAGGAAACAGAAAGTATCAATATTTGTGGCCACGGGTTTGTTGTAGCAGACCAGGCAGATAATCCGTTCTGCCTCGGCAACGTCTTGGTCGCATTGAAGATTGTGAAAGTTGTGGATATCATGGCTATGATAATCAAACTGCAACTGAACCCAACTCCTCGCAGCCCAAATTTGGCAATACGCACTTTCGTTTTTACTTTCTAGCAACGAACAGGTCAATCATTAGCTTCGGATCTGGACTGCCGAGTTACAGCAATGTTGAATCCAAGCACGTACTAGATCCTTAGCCTGTAATTTATCTGTCGCAGCTTCTGCATCTTGCAAGAGCCTTTCTTCCCGGGGAAATGGTCTGCGCTCGTCATTAGATCCTGCTGCAGATCCTACATTCGTACAACTCGTCATTATATCTCGCTGCCGTCGGTCCCTATTGCCGTCGATTGAGATCAGGTTGGTAAAAAAAAGTATTTAATTACTGTTGTGCGAGTCGTAATCGCAAGCTCAAGAACCATTTTGACCAAGGGATATGCCTTAAGTTCACGCCCAGAAGTGGGGCTTAGTGAGTGGTCCAATTTCAGGACATACGTAACTTTTTGTATAGGGGTGCTACTTTTGGGGCGCTGCGGGATATTTACTCGTGGGTCAACTTTTCGACTTCAGGACTTCCTTCAGTCCTGATTAAAGTCAAATAAATCTGCAAAAGCCTAAATTTAGCTCTGGTGTACAGCCATGGCTGGTATCTTGATTCCCAATTTCTGGTTCGGAAATAGAACAAAGACCGACATGGTGGCCTACAAGTAGAAGGTGAAATGGGCTTCGCCAAATTTCGTAGTTAACATTTTTAGTAGTGGTGGTGTGGAGGCGTGACTCATGTGGCTTGGTAGATTCCGATTGCACCTGACAGGTTCCTTTGGAACAATTACAAACCGACCAAAGAACTGATGACGCACACTCACGTACACGCACAGCCAGATTTAGTGGGTAGGAGAGCTATGTATTGGTGTAGGTAGTGCTATCTGAGCTAGAACGCGTGTTGGAGCTTTTATCGTGCTCCTAACGCTGACTCAGCGCTTGTTGTCATGTGACGACAAGATCTATCTGATTATCTAATGCAACAACAAGTCTATCTAATTTTGTGGGAAATCGTTCCGGAAGTAGTGGGTGTGTCCCCATGGCCAAAGCGCCATGTGGACACGTGACGTGGGAGCCACACAAGTAACTCATTTTTAGTTCTTGACTTGCAGAAGAACACGGACATTGTTTGCTTTCCCCACCTTTTTGTGGCCTATGTCATCTACTCCGCACTTTTTCAGATCTTCCAGTCGCGGTGCCTGCTACTGGTCGAGACATGGGTTTACAGCTGCGACAATCGATGGCATCCTCCGCCTTTCCCTTGGGACTGTTGTCCAACACGCCTCTAAGGATCGTTGCCGGGATTTCAATGTCAACATCAATCTCCTCTTTCTCTCCTTCCTTCATACTGCTTCTAGTATGCTATAGAATTTGGCTGATCGGTTTGTACGGCGATTGCGTCGGTTTGATGGGTAATAAAACTCGTGTTTTCGGCAGCTGGGCTACATCCAGGATTTTGGGACGGCACCTTTCGTAAAATATCCATCATGCCATGCTTTGCTAGATGATTAGTGAAGAGGCGAACAGAATGTTCATGTTTAGCGTATAACGTAGCGACCATGTAGAACGCACCCACTAACGCGCCCCGTTGTCCTAGAAGTCGCTTGACCAGGTACGAATGGGTATACAGTGCTTGAGCCAGTCACTATTAATACTGTATGGGGCAAGAAATGAATTTCGATGTATGTTGTCGAGAGGAGGATGATTATGCTCAAACTGTTGCATCTTCGTATCTCCGATGATTATTTGCGAGCCTCCAGCCACCCCTTTGCGCAGTTTTTGCAGTACTTCCAAGCACTTGCTTCAATTGGAAGGCGCACAGAGCGGTCTCTAGTCTCGTATGCTTCTACTATCTTACTCTGCTTGTCCAATGTCTCCAAAGCATCAGCAAGCGCGATTTCCGTCTGTTTAAGCGCGGTTTCCATCTTTTTAAGCTCTCCTTTTAGCTCTACCACCTGTATAAAACTCCGGTCATACAGCCTCTCTAAGTTCGCCCAGAGAGCTTCGCTCGACGGACGACTAGAAGTCTGCTCGGGGTTTCGCTCGATACTTGAAGTTTGGCCTTGATGGTTTTCGTGTGTTGATAAAGTTGCAGCAAGGAGCTTGAACGTCAAGTCTTGAATAACGTTTGCCTTTATCTTCATCAGCACTGATTCAATATTGAGGACATAGGATCTCACCATGTTCTAGCTAAGCTTTCTTGATATTTGATCTGGAAGCCAGACGCGGGTATTCGGCCGCAATAACGAAAATAGTCTGATAAGAGGTTGAAGAGCAGACCACCGCTTTGGTCACGCTCGAAAGGTAATTCTTGGGAGGGGTCTGAGCATAGATTTATAGTCTTGTCCAGTTGCATTGGCAGGCAGTTGAATTGGTAGCCAAGAACAGGACCTCGCAAATGTATTTTCGTGTAGGACCACTTTTGGGACAAAGGTTATGTTTACAACCCAAAGATGTCAAACTCAAGTCCTATCTAAAAATCATAATACGAATATCCTGTAAGTGCAGCCTCTTCTAAGAGTTGACGTGGCTATTGTTTTCTCGAAATACCTAGAACAAGCGCTTTTATTGTCGTGTCGGGGTTGTTATGAATTCTGTCGATCTTAAAAGCTTTGGGTTGACTTTTTCGAGCAAACTTCGTTCTCTGATCGATCCAGCCAAGGAGAATGAGATCGAAAAAGAAGGCATTTCAATAGATCTTGCTCCGAGTTAATTGAATTTTAACGTTCTACTTCAAGAAATCACAATATTTGATCTTCCGTAACATGCAACATGTAGTGTGCCCTGATCTATCATTCGACGAAGAACAACTGACGTTAATCCTTTCGCCACCTATACGTTGTTGGATTAGCTGATCTTATGCACATCTCGACTACGCGTAGGCTACTAGACCATGCGCCTACATCAATAAAGAAGTAAGGCTCACATACGCTGCATCATCCCGAATCTCCTGATTGCAATGTACCAAAGTTTTGTTGGCTTGTTGAATAGTACCACAATTAACTCATTAATGTATAGACTGAGAGAGGCCATGCAGCCTCTCAGGGGTGCTGCCGCTTGTGTAGCGGGATCGCCCACTGCCAAGACTGTTAACCAGTTAATAGGAGGGTGGTGGGCCTCCCACATTGCAATTTCTCGGACGGGTAACCAATCGCAGGCTCCCAAGATACCTGGCAGAGAAGATCGTTTCCTTCCTAGCATACTGCTGCGTTTTGTTGGTCGAAACCAATCAGAATATCGGCTGAAATTTATCAAAAACTCGGATGCGCATGGCCCCTCCCCATCTATGGGATGCGTGATATGTCTCATGTTTTTTCCCTCGACGTGCCGGATGTCAGCAAGGGCACGGTTCAGGCATTTTTTAAAGACGTTGAACACGAGGCGGCGGTTTACAAACGTCTGCAACCCATCCAAGGTACATATGTGCCCGTCCTCCATTGATTCAGCTGGTGCCTAACAAACGAAGATGGAGGCCAGACACAGCAGAATCCATCAGGTCGATAGGCCAGTCAGATGACCGAGGTCTTTTCAGGTCTAAGGTTTGTAGAAACTGTGATTGCGCTTCTGTGGTTGTAGGAATTTACAATTCTTCCTAGACTCTGCGTTACGTCGGTAGCATTCCCTGTTTGTCAGGCCAGCGCGTTTCGCCCAATTGAGCCCCCGACCTTCTTTGGTCATAGCATTTTGAAACTTCTCAAGTGAGATTTAGGATATGCTGGTCTTAGGCTGATGTCCTCGTCTCAAGCTTCCCCAAAATGGTGTTATTTGAGGGTAGTCTGCCAACGATGCGCTTGCTCTGTTTCAATCCATGTAAACCATGACTAACAGAACTTCCACATTTCGAGCTCATGCAAGGCTGAACCATTGTCCAAACACATTGTTAGGATCACAACGCTTCTTCAGCTCCTGGAGGCGGGGTAGGCTGGAGCCATAGATGGCGGCCAGGTCTTCATCACCATGAGCAAAGTTGATGTAACTACAGCAAAAGGGGCTTTTGTGAGCTTCTATCATTTCGAAACTGGAAGGGAAAAAATGAAGAGAACACTTACGCAGGGTTGTGTTTGCCGCCGGCGGGACTGCCCCAAATATCACGCACTTTGGAAGCAAAGTCAAGGGCTTGGCCATCGAGGGCTGCGTCCTTGTACCAAGGAATGACAACGGCCTGACCGAAGGAGTTAAAGCGCAGCTCATCATGAACGGCGGTAGCAGTGCGACCAACGGACTGAGCCTTGGTAAGGTTGTAACGCTCAACAAGGACAGCCGAGTTCTGGGCACCGGGCAGCTTCTGGAAGCTGTCGTACAAGTCCCAGACGGCGGGCCAGGACAAGGCCTTCATGTTGGGGAGGGCAGTGGTGAAGGCGGGCTTCCGGTCGCCACGGGCACAGAAGAAGTCGTTGGGGGCGTTCCAGGCGGTGTACGGGGCGACGTGGGAGCTCTGGGTGAGCGGGGAAAGGGCATAGAGGGGTGCAAACGCCTTGCGGCCAGCCTCCTCGCTGCCACCGCGGAGGAAGCCAGTGACCATGATGGCCGAGTTGGAGAGAATGAAGAAGACGACCTGCTTGGGCAGGAGGGGTAGGTCTTCCACGGCCTGCGCAATCTCGGCGACCCTGGAACCATCAAATGTCAGAGTCATGAGCCAGGCGTTGCGGTTGGCGGTGGGGACGGCCTTGTAGGTGGCGTGGGTGACGATGCCGAAGTTGGGGCCAGCGCCGCGCATAGCCCACCAAAGATCCGGGTTAGAAGACGGGCTGACATTGATCGCCTCCCCGGCGGCGGTGATCACCCGGAGGGACAGCATGTTGTCGACGGCCATGCCCAGCTCGCCGATGAGGTTGCCATAGCCGCCACCGAGGCCGGCGCCGAGTGCGCCGACGCAATTACAATTGCCAGTCTGGACGAGCACCCCGGCCGCATCAGCAGCGGCGACCACATCGGATATGATGGCGCCGCCGCCGACGCGGGCAGTCTGCTTGTCTGCACTGACGACGACCTGATTCAGGCCCGCGAGGTTGAGGATGACGCCAGGGGTCTTGAAGTTGAGCGAAGCCCAGCCATTGCCGCCGCTCTGAGGGAGCAAGGGGACCTTGTTCTTGCTGCAGTACTTGACCACCGCTTTGATGTCGTTTTCGCACGTGGCGTTGACGACAACAACCGGCACGGGCGCGTCGAACTCACTCCATCGCTGGCGCACAGACACGCCCACGGTGGAGTACATGACGAGGCGCTCCAAGTCGGTGGCGACAGCGCGATAACCAAGTTCAACTGCCGCAGATGTTACCACTGTGATGAGCTGCAGGCCAGCCAGAAGGCGCTGCAGGTTCAAGACCGCCATTGCGCAGTCAGGATTTTCGCGCGGGTGGAAAAGAGTGTATGAGGTCGGGATGGAACGAGCATCGGTTGGTGGCCAAGGTACAGAGGTGCTTTAGACAGAGGTGCTCCGGTGGTTGCGCTTATGTACGGTCCTTGAGAGGCACGGACTGTGTTGTTGGAACCCCCTGGAATGGACACGGTTCTTGACAGGCCGCGAACTGACCAATGATTATTGTGGAGACCCGTTAATACCTTTGACGGGGGACCCTTGAACGATCCAGCCCGGCTGGCGTCTCGTTGGACGCTGTTCATCAAAAGGTACAGCGTCTGCCTTGCCACCGACTGCAAGTTAAAGGGGTTCGGCAGCGTCTGTTTANGGTAAAGGACAAGAATGGACGACTTGACCAGGCCGAGGCCGAGAATCGATAGCATATTCATGGCAAACTTAGACTGCGCAGCGGATCGATAAGTCGGTAATGTATTCGACAATGCGAGCAAAGGAAAAGGGGATGAAACGAAGGATAAACAACGGAATCGAGCTGAACGAACATCTTCAAAGAATACTAGACCCGGATCGTTCATGTCGGCTGTTCCATCGGGAAGTAGTGGCTGGTGAGCACCCAAGTGCCCACGAAAGGCTGCTGCGGGGGGAATCAGTGTCGTCCAAATTTAGATAAACGTTCGGGCGCGATCTGCTCACCTGCCAACTGCAAAGAAGAGCAACAGATGGAAAGGATCTGCACATTTCATATTTAGCAAGAAAACACAAGAGCCACCTATGCGCATCTAATCAAGAGACGTACGAGTGCTCCTCCAGCGAGGTAGTCATCCAACATAAAGCGGCTGATCAGTAGCCTTGCCCATACTCGGAGTCCGTAGAATGTCATGGGAAATATCATGAATACAACCGCCAGAGCGATCACCTGCTCCTTGGAGTATTCCGTAGACATGGAGACCATGGTGTCGACAGAGCAGGTCTTGGGGGACCTGGAATACGGGAAGAAAATTACAAACTGACGTGTCAGTGCACGTTTATAGAATTAAGGGGGGATTTAGTAGAAGTAGGTCAACTAGAAAAGTTTGCTCAACGTTGGACAGCACGATGGTATTTCGACCATGACCTGGGAGCTTTGTGTATGACGCAGATGCCAAACCACCTTGTGAAGATATATCGTCTTATTTATTGGGCGACGGCTACGTCGGGGAGCCTTGAAGATAAGAGGATGAAACCCCCGCGTCATAGCAGCGACAGTGAAATAAAAGTATCCAGGTAGGGAGATATCCCGCCTCGGACCTTTGCTCATATCAATATATTAGGTTGACGTAATGACAATGCTTTTGTGATAGGGCAGGCTGCCTAATTTCAGTGGTGACAGGAAGCTCCCCACTTGCGAAGTCACCTTGAAATTTCAATTCAAACCGGGTAGGGATTCTAACATCGCAAGGGGTTTTTTTGGTTTTTTTTTCACTGCGAGAACTGCCTGGACCCCTTTCGAAAGCACCCTGGACTCCCTAAACTTTATGCCGCTTGGGGGCTAGATTTCATAAAGGCCAATGTGAAAGACCCGTCACAAAATTCACCCCTGACCAGCATCAACTTTACACCCAATCCTTCGTCATGGGCCCGTAACTCGCAACCAACTTTGATCGCGTAAGCAGGTGGATCAGATGGACAGCGACCTGTCGGGGGTAGGATATTATGGCAGCGAGCAAGTATCCTTGCAACTTGTAATCAAGATATCCATGCACTGTAGCTCCGTTGTTCATGACTTCCCCAGTCTACATCCTTGGGGCCAGAAAAAAGGGTCCAGAAATGCGGACGAGAAAAGTAGAGTGGCGTAAACGAACTCTGAGTGCTTACTTAAGGCGGGAGATCTTTTTCTCGTGGAGATCCCGGCCTCAGAAGCACCTTAGCCGGGTTCCGATGTCGAGTTGGTGCTGTCAATGCGCCAATAATCCCTGAAGAGAATCATGACGCCCGAAACATATATACCGACGAGGATGTTAGCCTTAGGCTGAGTCCTGACCAGCACCGACTTGAAGATGAAGCCACAGCGTACAGATCACTTGCAGGCGGTATTGTTATCCCTTTTCTTCAATTGGGTTGCCCTCAGCAGGAGGGTAGCCTTATTGTCACCACCAGGCTTGGACCAAGTCTTGAAGAACCTTTCGGTTTTTGCAATGGTCTGTTTTCACTTAAGTCGATCTTGCTCATTGCCGATCAGGTAATCTCTTGCCTGGAGCTTATACATAGAAGATCACTCATCCACAGGGATGTCGAACCTGACAACTCGGCAAAGACACCGCCAACTATGGAGCCAAGCAGTAGACCGATAGCGAAGCCGATGCCGATCAGTGCCTGGCCACGGGAGGCTTCGAGGGGTACGGAGAAAGTATAGTTATAGATCGTAATACTAGTTATGCAAGATCAAGGTTAGCAATACTGTTTTTTGTAAAGGAAATAGCTTGTAGAGAACAGAAATACCCTTGATACAATCCAGCACCCCCAATTCCAATAATCGCCCTCCGGAGCACAACGAGATCCATATTTGTCGCGGCTCCCGCCACGGCAGTACCCGCCATCCAGATGCGAGCGTAGATGTAAACGTGCCACCTAGCATCGCCAAACATGTACAGCCTGCGGCAAAGCGGCACGGCGCAGGAGTTGACAGCCGTGTAGCCGATGGCGATCCAGTTCAGCAGCTCGATTTTACCAAAGTCGGCCACGATGGGAACCTGAATGTTGGCAAGGTTGCTGACGTCGTAGCCGAGCAGCATGGCACTGATGAAATTTAGCAGTTGCACCAGCGGCCATTTGTACACAGACCAGGTTTTTCTGACCAAAGGGACTGGGCCTGCAAGTGCGGGTATCGGATTAGTTGCCTGTAGAGCTCCTATGGAAGACATTGCTTCTATCTTTGCTGCAGTGGAAGGTGATTGTGTATATGGAGAGAATATGCTCAAGGTTGCTAGATAAGTAATAGAATATAAAACACCATGAGCAATGTCTAAGGGGCTCAGACAATCAGGCAAGCACCATGAGCCTATCTTCCAAGCAGCCAGGTAAGAAAAAGGACTATGTATACCAACAATCCGTTACAGTACGTCAGCACATTTGAGAGATAACTCTTAGAATCCCAATCTAGGGAGCGAACACACGCCTTTTCAGTCACCCTTTTCAACCTCGAATGCCGCTTAGCTGTTTTCCTATTTTGAGAGCGCGGGAAAGATTGAACACAACTCTCGCATCTTTTAGATAAAGTCTACAGATGGCCAAGCAATTAAAACAGTATGTCCAAAAACAATTCACTGTTAATTTGGACTTGCATTGATATAGTGGTCAAGTTCTGGGATGCCCAAAAGAAGTTAGGATTCCAGCGAAAGTAACCATAGAGAGACCGAAATTAGGCCAGGGCCTGCCCAGTTTTGGACATCCCGATTCTGGTTGGGGCAACTTTAACCAAAGCCCCAAAGATGGGCCGTGGCGACTCCGCGATAGGCTCAGACAACGGTCACCCTCCACTTATTTGAGTGTAGCTGAAGACAAACTCAGCACGGAGTTTTCACACTCGATACAAATCTCACAGCTGAGATTTGGCACTTGAGATTTTGTGGGGCCACATTTTTCATTTAGTCTCAGGAATCTCCTGCTTTTGGACCCGGGGCACTGTGAAGTTTTATTGGTCTATTGTTTTGTATTGACGCCAATCACGATTGTTTCTACAGTATTTTCGCTATAAAACTCTAAATATCAAGTCGGTAAACGTTTTTTCGCTACATATTACGTGCTGCTCTTAAGCTGAGGACTGGACCAGCTGACCAATTGACCATTGGCATGCCAATACCACCTCCCTGCCCCAGCATCATATTTACGCCGATATCCGTCTGGATGCGACAGCCTCATGCTGTTTAGACTGCAATGTGTTCACCGGAGCCGCCCAGACAAATACTTAAACTCGGCATTCATTCCCCGATTTTAATATTTGAACGACGACTTAGCTGGCCAACGACACGCATCCATCCACACCAAATCAATGTATCCAGCGCTTTCCTTATCGTAATGCTGACCCCGTGAGTGAGCGCGGAGTAACCCATGTGTCAATCAAACAGTCTTAACTTCTGATGTCTTCTCGAGTGGTCGCGTGAAACTGAAAAATCATGAGGTGTTGGGAGTCATAGACAAAATCATGCGGGCAGTCGTACTTGTAGGCGTATCTTAAGAGTACCAAAATCTGTTAGTCACCGAGAACGCTCCGCAATCGTGATGTATAATTACCCTCTCATCTCTTGCCCTAGCCTTTTGGTGACTGTTCCCATAGTCTTGGCCCCGGACTATTCGTCCTTCTGAATGACACACCATGGCTTCAGCTCACCCGCGCACAAGGAGTACTCATGACTCTCGACCATCAACGAAACACAATGGTCGATGGTCTTGGAATCAGTGGTAGCCCCTGGTGGTCCTGATTGCGAATACGTCGAGCCCGTCTCAAGCCTGACGACATGGAAAAGACAATTGAAAGTCTCGGGTAACATCTGCTTCTTGTTCGATGAGTTCATGAACTGCGTTCGTGCTGAATGTAAGTCGCTTCATACAATCTTCTGCTAGATTTTGAAAATGAGTCTTGCTTTTACTTCAGGGAACTCTTGTACCCATTCTTTCTTGGAAATCTTCGGGTCCTTTCCAGGCATTCTAAAAATGAAGCGCTGGGCAGATCCTCTGCAAGAAGATCCCCGATAGAAATGAGCATTTCGGATTTGTTCCTTTGCTTTTAAGGCCTGTTTAGACCAACTCTAAAGACCCTTTCCAGCCACCTCGCTGATTTTGCGGGAGGACCAAAATTTGTGCGTTTCGGTCCTAGAAAGCGCACCGTCATCCGGTTGTGCAACCGAAACGATAAACTACGTCAGCGGCAAATAAGGCAGCAGTCACCAAAGATCTTTGTCTGTCGGGCGTCACAGGTTAGGCAGAGCCGACGGCAACTTGCATGGCAATGCGTTGCAAATGTGTCAAATACAGCTGGAGCGATAAAGCTGCGACTGCCCGTTCGCTGAGACTGCATTGTTCGTCAACAAGGGTGGTGTGCAATCATTTACAATACTGTGGCATTGAGGTAGAAAATGATCCAGCCCGGTGTGAGATATGAACTATTCATCCTAAACCCATAGTCACCCGTCGTCAGTCCATCCAAGATCCTCTTCAGGGGCAGCAATCATGGCAACCCCGGCTGCCTCTGCCACAGATGAAGCTGCTTTTCGAGGGATGATGGCGATTGCCTGGGCTGCAGCGTCGACAGTGGTTTCTCCGGCTTTCTCGCCTATTTCTCTTAGTAGCACAAGCTAATTACCTTGTCATCTTACGGACCTGGCTGACCCCTCGGCCTGTTGGTTTTCATCTATGCCAGCCATCATATTCGTATTCCAACTTGCAGATTGCTCTGTAGAAGGTCTCTCACATTCTGTACCGCCTTTTCGGCTTGATCAAACTGAGTATGGTGGCTGACGTCCCCAGTTAAAAAGTACTTGGCAGATATTAGGTTATTTAGGCCCGCAGCCGTTTTCTAAGGATATAACATCCGCTTCACCTAGCACCAGTGCTAGGGTCACAAACCTAGCATGGCGTACGGATTGTACCAGATAACAAGAACTCGTAGCGTTGTACCAAAATAACGAGACCCAAACTTTGACGTCCTTGCCAATATGTTTTTCTTTTCGCGGCTCCGACCCTGGTCTGTACTTCAATCCCATATCTCCCTTACTGTACTCTCGCGTTCGACAGCTGTCTATGCTTGATGTGTCGATTTGATGATATGATTAGAATATATGGACGCAAGACTAGTTGAAAAGCAACTGCCAAATCTAGCTCTACATTATTTCGGTTGCCTTGCTCGAGTTCAGGGGGCCGCTCATCGCCTCAGAATACGAAATGAGCCAATCAAAGCCCTTGTTTCTAGTGACAAGCGCATTGTGCCCCACCCTGGGGTCAGCCTTCCCATCCGGAAAAAGTCATGGTAAGGCCAACACAGGCACCGGAAACATAAAACTGGATTCCTAACCAAATCCCATGTCATGGCTTTGATTCTGATTCATTTCATGGGTCCCATCCGAATTAGAACAGATGTCACAGATTCTATTGGCTACCTGCATTATCAAAATTGTAATTTGGGTCATGGAGCCGCTCAGACCAGATTAGGTCGTTGGTGCCTTTGCTTGGCGTGGTTCGCCAACACGACTGTGCAAGGATTGGATTCCTTTGAAAGGTATCGTTCGTTGCATATTAGCCCAGTGTCCAAAGGTAACAAGCGGCAATACCCCCGGGGAGTACACCCGCCGTTCCCGTCATTGGTGCCCATGTTCGCTGTTTGACAGAAAATTGACAGAAAATCAATCAAAAGCAGGGACAGGTGGTGGCACAAAATTAAAAGCACAAAGCCAGGGCCAAACACAGGGGTTTGGGAAGGGGCAGTGAGCAAAACTAGGCCGATCACACCGAAAAAACTCACCATCCCCAATCTTCGTTACTTACAATTCAAATTATTAACAGATGTTAAAGTCACGAATCCGAGTTGAAGGTCTAAGTCTGTATATCACTAATAATTAAACCCTATTTCAGTTAAGGCCTTGGAGTCGCTCGGAACACAAGTCCATACAGATACCGTAAGCAACGACCTTCGTATTCTTGCCGCCATTTATCCCAACTCATGAACATCCGCAGCATCTTTGCGGCTGAAGTCGGGTACCAAAGAGGACCAAGCACCGCTTTTTCTCAGACCGTAAGATTTCAATGTTTATGCGATCCCCCTTCCTCGTCCTTGTTTCCTGCGGGGCTTATCTTCGCTTGGCCGTCGTTCGTGTCTCGACCAGATCTGTTGGTCGTCCTACCTCTCATGGCTTCGTACTCCTTCAATTTGGCTTGTAATATATCTTCCTTGCTAAACGGCTCAGGGGTTGTAAATCTACTGGAGTGTCCCCCTTGTATTTGTTGTTCGTTCTGCTGCGATGGAAGACCGCTCATCTTCGTTTCGAGTTTGGAAAATAGATATTTTAAATAGAGTGAACACGGGTGATAACGTAAAAAACTCAACAGGCACGGGTATCAATGTATATAAATCTTAAATTCTTTCACTACTATCAATGTTTCGAAGCGCGAAACAAATAGCTTTTATACTTAACACAGCCCATATACCTTGGTAGCTAAGGTTGAGGTTAATATGCGCAAGCTGTCGTTTGGCACAGTTGTAATTCGCGGGAGGGATTTTGGGGTAGCATGTACTGGGTGGGGTCGAAATAAGGTCCTGATAAACTTGAACCGGACCCGTTCCTATTGGTAACCGACCCTAAACGGCCCGCTTCAGCGCCGGGAGGAGGTTCGTGTTTGATGAATGTGTTGAATCCCAATTACGGTGAGTCTGAACCCCAATACAAATCGGCATCACACTCGGCTTCGTCATTGGTTATATCATCCTCCCATCCACCATGGCTGGGCCCTGTGATTGGCCACTTGTTCAGTGCCAAGCGCTGCATGCTGCGTGTCTTTGTAGCCAAAGTTTAAGCGAAGATANCCGCTTCAGCGCCGGGAGGAGGTTCGTGTTTGATGAATGTGTTGAATCCCAATTACGGTGAGTCTGAACCCCAATACAAATCGGCATAACACTCGTCTTCGTCATTGGTTATATCATCCTCCCATCCACCATGGCTGGGCTCTGTGATTGGCCACTTGTTCAGTGCCAAGCGCTGCATGCTGCGTGTCTTTGTAGCCAAAGTTTAAGCGAAGATACTGTGACTGAATGCAGGCCGCACAATGACCAATTACGGCTGCAGAAAGGGCGTTGTTGAACCCCTTTGCCGCTTGAGTAGAGGAGCCTGGTTTCCCCCGCCTATCATTGCAGATCGGCTAGGCCCCGTAACGTGCCAGGGGCTTACGAGCGCGGATAAGTGTTGGGTGCATTCTCCCCAAGCTGCTACAGGTACTTGGGCCCCCAAATCAATCGGTTTTCTCCACTAACCCCAAGGAACTTAGCGTTAATGTACTGGTCAGTCAAAAAGCGGGTCAAATCAATAGTAACGAAAAAAAAGTTCAAGCGGGACAAAACTGACCAGTACTTTTAAATGAAGTAACTCCGTCGTGAGTTTGCAATCAATCACCGTTCGATTTCAGTCCCACGAAAAATAGCTGCCACGCCAGTTCCAGGCTCCAGAGGAACAAAATTAGGACATCCATTTTTGGCATCATTTGCCGCCACTATGATTGATGAACTGGATGTAGACGACATCCTTGATAATGTGGACCTTTTAGCTCCTCATCAAACTACGGAAATACAAAAATTCCTTAAAGCACCTGATCTTGAGTCGTTCAAGAAAATCCGGAACGATTTACTTCGGACGCAAGATGCCCTCGATAACAAATTCATCTGCTGGAATGCGGCATTTCTCAAGGCACTTACTGAGGATCAGAGAAATGCAAATCCATCGAAAGAATTCGACGAGAGAGTTGCAGAGAAGAAGAATCGTCAAAATGAACTGCAGAAAAGCATTATCACCGTCAGTAAGCAGTGGGGTAAGGAAATCGTCAAGCACTACCACTGGATTTCAGAAGGAGAACATTACTGCAACAAACTTCGTACGATAGCAGTGAGGATCCCAAAGTGGTCAGAGGCTGTGGAAATTCTCAATCAATCACTTGTCGAAAGGGTTGCCGGTCATGCGAGGGACAAGCGAATAAAGAATGTGGAAGGTGCCAATTCGATTCGACTCTGGGATTTGAAGCGTATCACTCAGACAATTCGTGGGACAAACGTGCCACCTACCAGGTAAGGCCCAGCGGCAACAACGATATCGTCAACCAGCCGACAACTAACCTACTTAGAGTCCAACCAAACGAATTGCCCGATGGTTACGGCCGTGACCGATTCGGGCTGATTGTCGAAGCCGAGTTTGCGACAAAATCGCAATTTGCGTCACTTCAGGGCTCAGCACACTCAGCACGGGCAATTCCTGCCAGTTGCGACAATGATGAATCAATTTCGACCGCTCCGTTGTTAGGAAGCCCCGGCGAATCGATAAACTCGTCGCAACTGGCCCCCTCTCCCTTGCGATCCGCATTGCCCGAAACATCAACTGTCATTGGACTGCCTTCGATAACCCCATCAATTCTATCTAACAAAAACGTTATTAACCCTTCTGAGCTGTTGCCAACATCCCCAAGCCTAACAGCTATTGAAACCCCTCCGAGTTTGCCAGTTGTATTCGGCTCAGAAAAAATATCGCCATCACAACCATTTGCAGCAAGCGAGCGAAACTATCCTTACGACGCGCACTGTTTATCGCCAAGATTATCTAGTGTTAGCTCAAAATGGCTAAGCAGCCTCAACGTATCCCCCATAGAAACGCCGTCACCGGCTGCAACTGTTGCCTTCGACTCCTCGGTCGACAAGATTGAGGTTACGACCAATTCAACGCGATCACCGTCGTCAGCTCTCCCGACACTGCCCCCCCTATCGCCAAATTCGTTGTTCCACCACGAAGCAAACCAAAGCCTGACGGCAACCTCGAATTGCCGCATTGATGGCGCTGTCAACCGCACCGTGGCTCCCTATTTGTCTGCGAAGCCCAAATGTTTGAAAAAATCATCTGAAATCGCTAAAAAGCGACCTAGGTTCATCTCGCACGATCTGTCACCGAAGAAGCAGAAAGGGAGCGTTTGTGCTGGTGGTCATTATGCCACTGCCTTGATTACACCACTAAAAACACCGGTGGCTTCGAAGCCCCACAGGCTGAGCACATTACCAGACTCTATATCTCTCCTCGATCCAGGGACACGACTCAACGACAAAATCGTTAACGAATATATGTACCATCTTGCGCAGCGCTACGGTTTTTGCTTTGTCAATAGCTTTTTGCTCAAGCGGTTTGACACTGAGCAAAAGTGGAAAGCAGAAACTGGTGATCCTTTAAAGTCGGATCTTGTCTTGATGCCTGTCCATGACAAGAGCAGCGAGCATTGGTACCTCCTGGCCATGTTTAAGTGCACGGACAGCACCAAATCGGACGCCAGCAGTCGAATTGTATGGTTTCTCGATTCACTCGGGCCTTCGCAATCGCAGGAAAAAATGCACGAGTGCACTTTCGCAAGCTGGCTCAAATACCTCAATACCTGTGGCAACAACGCACCGGTGGAAAAAAGACGCGTCCAGGTTCCTAAACAAACCAATGCAGTCGACTGTGGAGTCTACGTCCTAGCATTCGCTCAAGAGATCGCCAAAAACGCCAAAACATCCGCGCTGGACGATGGCAGTTTTAACTGGCATTTCGACATGACCGAATTCCGCAAAACCATAGCGAAAACTATCGTCAACAATCCTGCTGCTATAACTAAGACGAATGGGAAAGACGACGACGCGTTTGTAGTCGATGCTAAGAGCACCATTCCGCCCTTTAATTGTGCCCTGTCGCCTTGGCAGTCCATTTGTACGCAGCCGGCCAAGAAATCAAGAGGGTTTGATGGAAGTTCCATTTCATTAGCAAACAGCTCGCCCCCAATACCGTATACAGGTGGCTCCGACACCAGCGAGTATCAGTCCGAACCATCAGCTTACTTCACAACAGTTTTACGAACTAGCGATTCTGTCCAGGAAGCTTCATATTCGAATACCAGCACGCTCAACCAGCCAAGAAGGGACACTGCCCAGGCGTCTGCATTTACTGGGTCGGTAAATGACAAAAACACCCCCTCTGTTGATGGCTGGGCTCCAGTGTTTAAGAGGCATAATTTCATGCCAGTGGTTGACGAATCATGCCACCCGATCAATATGGAGGATATATCAATCATTCATAAAGATGGGTTTTTACACTGGGAGGACGATTATGCCGCTCTAGGGGCCGCTCAGTTGGAAGAGACGAACCTGTGGACCAAGGCGGGAATCAATATCCTGCGAGCCATTTTGACAAATAGGCGGTTGCAAAATATCCTGAATCTTTGGTTCGGCAAAAATGGTCCGCATACAATCCTACATTGCTTCTGGTGGAGTAATGGCGCAACAGAAGGCCAACCCATATTCTTCCAGCAACATGGATATCAGGTCCAGCAGTATTTGGGCGTACATATACTGCCCAAGACAACACTTGTCGAGTACTTTTCCGGATCTCATACCAAGGAGTGGCCGGTCACAGACATGCTAGAAAACCTCGGATTATGGTTCAAAAACTCGGAAGAGTCACTTCAAGGGTACAGCACCAGTAGCCCCGTATCAAATGGATTGTAAGTCATCTTGCGCGTGTATTTTATTTGCAGTTCTCAGACTTGGTAGCCAACTTGCTCCTTCAGTACAGTTTTCGATCCCAGGATCAATCATCGATTCGTATGCAATCCTGATGTCAATCTCGAATTTCGTCGTGGCATCGCCATTGTGTTTGGAACGCCAGAAGTGGAAAAATGGTGGGCACCGTTGCAGGTAACAGATCCGCTTCTCAGGAAAATGTTGGTGGGGATGGAGGAGGACGATATCGGCTGGAATCTGGAAAAAGACCTTTGTCAGACTGAATGTACCATATAAGGAGCAGTGATAACTTAAATATTCGCTGTCGATGAACTTACTGTTAGGAGGTTGACTTTACTTTCCCACAACCTGGGCATTTGGTGCCATCCAACCCGTCACCATAATAATTTGGGCAAGGTGCCATTTTTGATCGATAGTGGAACGTATGATGAATTATTCACAACAGGTCAAGGTAAAATTGAATGTGGCGAAACAAGTTGTCTTCCGAGGGGTAATGTACTGCTATTTAAGAATGTCAGAGTGTTACGCTTGTAACCTGTTAAAGGATATAAATCCCTCAGCGGGTAAAACTGGGAGGAGCATGTGATGCAAGGCACATGTCTGGTGTTTAGTTTTGGGCATCCACACTACTACCCAAGGACGTCACCGCTAATTCGAGAAAAGTCTGACAATAACTTTTGAGCCTACCGGGTTACTTAGGTATGTTTTATATACTTAAATTAAATAAAACAGGCCCACAAATTTCACGGCTAAACGGGGGGATGGAAAGGGCTTCTGTGGCGCGGATTGTAGGTACAACTGGGGAAATTGCTCTTTCTAGAGCCGGATAAATACCAAGCTGAATCTAAAGTATTAAGGGGTATGGTGTGAGTATTGGGGGAGGGGGTTAAGGTGTGGAGGGGTAAGAAATGGAGGGGTAAGAAATGGAGGGGTAAGAAATGGAGGGGTAAGGGCCTTCCCACTCGTACAAAAAAAGTAATTACGACTGCCACGGAAGTCGATCAACGGATGTCTTGAGCTGCTCGGGCTGCAGCATCGGGGATTTTTTCGCCATCGTTTCGGCCATGATTTTGGCGCCATTAATTACCTTGCTTGGAAGCCAGCCTCGTTGAACCCGAGTATAAACGGCAAATGGCATTATTAAGCGTCTGAGGGGGAGATAGAGCGCTTGGTAAGGACAGGAATGGCTTGCTCATGTTTATTTTCGCGCTAGGACAGCGATTATTTTGAGACACTTTCGGGGTCAGTGTATTATTGCATGCTACCATGGACACCAAGGAATGCATTTAGGTCACGAAATGCGGTGGTAGTGGTGGTAGTGGCGCTGGCGTTCATGGTAGCCAGTTTTGTCGGTGCACTTGTACACTAATATATGGCCGAGAAAAAGTGCTGTAGACTGAATTCTGGATTTGAGGGGTTGGCGATTGTTCGACCTAGAACGTGGTTTGAACCATGGATGAGGATGAGGGTCTCAGGGGAGGCATCTTAGTGGTTGGAGAAAAGCAAGGATCCGTGGACCCCACACGGCTCATGGTTAGAAAGTTTGGCGGTGGCAACACTGCAGTTTGCCAATGAGTCCTCGACCGGCTCTCAAGCTTGTCTTTAACAAGGTCAAGTGGTCAACAATGCTCTCTTGGACAATGTGCGCATGGCTACTTGAGGGTGGCCTGGTCGACTGCATAACCGGTTCCAAGACATTATTAACATACACACCAAATAGTGGGCAGCATATGCAGCTTATCAGACGAACAGAATTGCTCAGTTATGCGGGAGGCCCTCCATTTTGTCGTATGGAGCAAAAGCGCAATCCGATTCGCGGACTGGGGCGGCAAATGGCAGGGTCGACGTTGCATGATGGCAACTGGACTTTTGGGGGCCCGGACAAGGATCTGGGTCGTTGCTTCTGCCCAATGATGCCCCGAACTGTCTCAATACGAAAATTTTTCTAAAATGACTGGCCATGGCTATCCCGCCTACCAGGCCCACAATTTCAGGAGGGGGCTGCCGGCTTTTAGTGTATTGCATTTGGGCTTCGGCCCATATACCTACGCATTAACCAAAGATCCCGCACTCAGAAATGAGCTAGCTCTGCTTTTCTATCGGATGCAAAAGCCCTGTAGAATGAATCACTTTGGGTTGACCCAACAAAAACCACCGATAACGGAAGGTGCGAAGGTTGGATCCGTTGCTGTTGGTCCGAGAGGCGATGGCGGGTCACTGCGACGCCTGCATTTGCGACCGAAGGGCAGAGAATTGAGCCCATAAACCAATAGCGAATAGCAGCTGTCGCAAGAATCCATCGTGTAAGGCGGACTATATTTTCTGGCCAGGGGCAGAAAAGCCGCTAAAGCCGTGACGGAAATAGCATGCTGTTACCTGCCTTTCGTCTTCCATTAGCTTCTCCCAAATTTGCAAAGCTAGCAATCAAAATATGATCGCCATGCTTAGCAGAGATTTCGGGGAACAGGACCGGTACGAAAAGACGGCCAACGCGATAGCTACAACGTGGCTTATATCTTTCGAACAGATTGCGCGTGACGCACCATTGGCAGCATCCTACCTTCGGAACATCGCGTATTTTGCGGAAAAGGATATTCCGATATCGCTGCTGCCTGATGGGCGAGAAGATTGGGACAAAATCGAAGCTGTAAGCCTTTTGAAAGGGTATGCGTTTGTACTGGATCGTGGAACAGTAGATCGATTCGACATTCATCGGCTTGTGCATGTTGCGATGCGGAACTGGATCCAAATGCAGGGCGATCAAGGTGAGCAAGTGACAAAGGTAGTGTGCCAGCTTTCGGAGAGGTTTCCGTGGCCAACGCATGAAAACCGAGACGTATGGGCTTCTTATCTACCGCATGCGCAAACGGTGTTGGAATTCCGGGGTCATTGTATAGAGAAGGAAACATTGGGGCTGCTCCAAAATAATGTTGCAGAGGTATATACATTGCTTGGGCAGTACGAGGAGGCAGAGCAGATCTATCACCGGATACAAGAGTTTAATTTCAGTGGGTAACAATTCCACTAGGTGGAATGCATGATTAGAGCTGCGACAATATACAAGTTGGATCAAGCCGAGAAGGGAACAGCAAGTGCTCGTAGGAATGTAATTCGGTAAGGTCACAAATTTTCACTTAGTGAGAGATCGCGCTATGGTTGCACGTGTTTGTTGTTAGTCTTCAGCTACTAATTTACTCGTCTGAATGGTACTACGTTGTGGCTTTGTCCCCACAACTTGCTTAGCGCGCGCTCATATTTAAATTTTCGCATGTAGTTATCTCGTGCATTGAAAACTCAAACGCGCTTCCTTTTAATGCGCCGAAGTGTCAAGCGCCGTAGCTCGTCCACCGCGGCTCTTCAGATCCACATGTCGCTAGAGGCATAACTATGCTAGTGTACTCAGCCAGGGCATTCACTAATAGATCAAAAATTCGGATGCGCCAAGACAGACCCTGCTTGGAACCTATTGGGAACCAAACTCGTCCAAAAGCCCCTGAACGCCCATCGTCATTTTCGTCCCATGCTCCTGCTTTATTCACTTTGCATTAGACGCCGGCCACTCTGGGATGCAAAGCTAGGAAGTCCACACTAAATTACCTAAGCATCCACGGCAACGGTCCAAACGGCTTTTCGGAAAGGCGGGGCTGATAGTCCATAGCGGCTAGAAAAGCACCGGACATGGAAGCAATCACTGTGGTCGAGCTGGGTAGACCCAGCGGAACCATGCTCCGTAGGCGGAGGGTGGCCCTGTAATCATGGGTCACACTCCATGTTTTTGTACGGTACGAGTGTGGAGTTCTATGAATGGGGCGTACAAGAAGACCCCTGCACTGGGCAAAAGTGGTGTAAAATTATCTCAGCACGCGCCGTCNAAAATAGAATCGTGATCGTCGTAACCGCTCATAATACAAACTTCGCCGCTAGAGCAGGCCGAAAACCAATGTTGCCGTTCTAAATGACCCAATAGCGATTCGTTGCAAATCTCGGCCCCGCAAAGGCAGGTCACACATTGATGACCCACAGAAACATGGACTGACAGCTCGTGTATGTTATTTTCGGGGCAAGAACTGCAACGTCTCATCAGATGTGTCGCGCCCAAATGCTCTTGCATCCGGTCCAAGCTAGGGTAGAGTGTTGAACAAAAGGGGCACTTTGCCCATCCATGTGTGCGCTCCAGGTGCCTGGTGTACGCCCCTTTCGTAACAGCTTTGCAGCAAATTTGGCATTCGTCAAGGTCATTGACAGTAAGATGGCTCAGATATTCTTGTCGTGAGAATTCGGCCTCGCAATGTGTGCAACAGTAATTGTTGTGGGTTTGCCGATGTCGTCGCAGGTCTTCTTTATGCACAATAGCCTGACATTCATCGCAAAGAGCTAATGACTCGTGGATCTGTAGCTTTGAGGGGGATATGAATGTGATTTCGTTCGTTCTGTCCTTTCTTTCCACAAAAACTGTCCGGGGGAAAATGCTGAATTTCTTTGCATTTTCCGTAAATTGCGATCCCATTTGCGATAGATCAAGCAGTAAGTTTTTGGCGTTGGTCACTTGTTCGAAAGTGAGCCATTTTGGCTTGTTGGACGTGCTCTCGCTACGAGAATCTCCATGAGTTATCGAAGATACCACTCGGAAGGCGCTTTGGATCTGGTCTTTTGAGTAAATTCCATACTCCAAACCAAGAGTGTCGAAAGGGCTAATGTGCTGCTCCATGGTGGCATGTGCACGAAATGGAAAGAACGAATGGTCCACCTACGGCAACTACGGGTAGGGATAGACAAAACAGACAGTCAGCGTAAAATAAGAAGATGCCACACCTGTTGTAGTCCGTGCTCAGGAATTGTGGAAAGGAGGGGCCCGTTTTTTGCTGGGATGATGTAAGTCGACAGAGCTGCCTGCCATTCAAGGTGGAGGCGTTAGTCGAGGCAGCGAATCTAGTGAGTACCCACCCACCCTAGTTGCCTAGCTTGTTATCGAGCAACCACGAAGCGAACCAACAAGCCACAAGGACAAGAAACCCCACCATATTACTGATCGCCAATCCTCGCAATAAAGGATTTAAAAATGGCCTGGTCCGTATCTACCCTCCCCCATTCTGCTGATCTTCACCGCTTTTTAATTTGCTGCACGGAACAACGCATCCGGCCCGGACGACCAACGTAGCATTCCGAGAAGCCCATAGGCAACCAGCTACAGGTAAGTGGGAGCAAAGCACTCGAACCCCTTGCTCCTCAATATTGGTTTTTTGTGGCTCGAGCTGCAAAGATTCCTACCTGTTAGGGTCTAGCTTAGTCCTAACCTAAAAAAGACACCGCCAGTGTGATGATGGGATCGATGCGTTCTGATATACATCTTTCTATGGGAGGTGAAGGCCAATAGGAATGAGCCCGTCACAAAAAGTACCCCTCAGAAAAGTCAGCATTAACTTCACCCCAAAGTGCGGGTAAAAAACAGAATTGGAATTTGAGCCTGCCATATGCACCTGTTGCTGCCNGTGGTTGACGAATCATGCCACCCGATCAATATGGAGGATATATCAATCATTCATAAAGATGGGTTTTTACACTGGGAGGACGATTATGCCGCTCTAGGGGCCGCTCAGTTGGAAGAGACGAACCTGTGGACCAAGGCGGGAATCAATATCCTGCGAGCCATTTTGACAAATAGGCGGTTGCAAAATATCCTGAATCTTTGGTTCGGCAAAAATGGTCCGCATACAATCCTACATTGCTTCTGGTGGAGTAATGGCGCAACAGAAGGCCAACCCATATTCTTCCAGCAACATGGATATCAGGTCCAGCAGTATTTGGGCGTACATATACTGCCCAAGACAACACTTGTCGAGTACTTTTCCGGATCTCATACCAAGGAGTGGCCGGTCACAGACATGCTAGAAAACCTCGGATTATGGTTCAAAAACTCGGAAGAGTCACTTCAAGGGTACAGCACCAGTAGCCCCGTATCAAATGGATTGTAAGTCATCTTGCGCGTGTATTTTATTTGCAGTTCTCAGACTTGGTAGCCAACTTGCTCCTTCAGTACAGTTTTCGATCCCAGGATCAATCATCGATTCGTATGCAATCCTGATGTCAATCTCGAATTTCGTCGTGGCATCGCCATTGTGTTTGGAACGCCAGAAGTGGAAAAATGGTGGGCACCGTTGCAGGTAACAGATCCGCTTCTCAGGAAAATGTTGGTGGGGATGGAGGAGGACGATATCGGCTGGAATCTGGAAAAAGACCTTTGTCAGACTGAATGTACCATATAAGGAGCAGTGATAACTTAAATATTCGCTGTCGATGAACTTACTGTTAGGAGGTTGACTTTACTTTCCCACAACCTGGGCATTTGGTGCCATCCAACCCGTCACCATGACAATTTGGGCAAGGTGCCATCTTTGATCGATAGTGGAACGTATGATGAATTATTCACAACAGGTCAAGGTAAAATTGAATGTGGCGAAACAAGTTGTCTTCCGAGGGGTAATGTACTGCTATTTAAGAATGTCAGAGTGTTACGCTTGTAACCTGTTAAAGGATTGAGTATTGGGGGAGGGGGTTAAGGTGTGGAGGGGTAAGAAATGGAGGGGTAAGAAATGGAGGGGTAAGGGCCTTCCCACTCGTACAAAAAAAGTAATTACGACTGCCACGGAAGTCGATCAACGGATGTCTTGAGCTGCTCGGGCTGCAGCATCGGGGATTTTTTCGCCATCGTTTCGGCCATGATTTTGGCGCCATTAATTACCTTGCTTGGAAGCCAGCCTCGTTGAACCCGAGTATAAACGGCAAATGGCATTATTAAGCGTCTGAGGGGGAGATAGAGCGCTTGGTGAGGACAGGAATGGCTTGCTCATGTTTATTTTCGCGCTAGGACAGCGATTATTTTGAGACACTTTCGGGGTCAGTGTATTATTGCACGCTACCATGGACACCAAGGAATGCATTTAGGTCACGAAATGCGCATCTAGCCATTCGGTTAGCACTTCATCCCTATTTCATGACTCGCGAGAAGTCTCACCCGAGTTTTGTCACCCTCACCCAACTCAGCCCCACATGCCGACTGATGCAAACCAAGTTCCTCCGATCATGATATCTACCCCGCATACTTCGGCAAAACATAAGTATGCATTCCCAGGCACGAAACCAAATATAGATGCCCTTTCCATTAAGCAACACATATTCAAAACCTTCCGTTATACTGGGAGGGTATAATATTGATCAGGGTTAAGTATTTACAATGATCACACTTACATAGTCCATATATGGACACGCTTATTACCATGTGAACAGATTCAAATCTAGGATTGCTTAGCAGGAATCAAA
The DNA here is from genome assembly GCF_004337985.1 of Pyricularia pennisetigena. Classification (NCBI taxonomy): domain Eukaryota; kingdom Fungi; phylum Ascomycota; class Sordariomycetes; order Magnaporthales; family Pyriculariaceae; genus Pyricularia; species Pyricularia pennisetigena. The sequence continues at coordinate 25,102 of NW_021940924.1, read as the reverse complement.
CTTTAGCCTTTAAGCTTAATTGAGACGATACAGGTGCAGGTGGCAAACATATTAGGACGGGGGTTTTTCTTTGGTGCTGTAAACTGTTGTGGGCATGGCTAACACAATAACCAAAAGTTAACCGAGCAATTGAAACCCATAAACATATTCCCCCTTTAACAAACACCCAAAGCGGACTGGAGCATACAGTTTGGAGCAAATGTGTCTTCCGCCTTCAATGCAGACATTCAATCTGTAGAATATGGGGGATAAATCAATGAAAGACTACAGAACCCTGTGTCACGCGCGCCAAACGCGTCTACACAGTCGATTATGAAAACCAACAATAACACAAGTTCGGCATATGGTATAGGCAGCCCTTCCGCACCCCAGACCACTCCGATTTGCTGCCTCGAATACATTACTGCTCTGTTACCTCCCATCGCTTCACTCTCACAAATGGCGAAGGGTAAAAGCGAAACCACGATGCCTAAGCCACCCCATGCACCAAAAAGGCTTTGTCAACCAAGACTCGATGATTTTCCACTTCTCTCATTTGTACATTTCTCCGTTCCCTTGGTCAATCACGGGCTATCGGCCGTGGCTACTTTGGTTGTGAATTATATGATCGCGACTGGAATAACAAAATAACTATTTACAAGACCACATAAATCTATATTCTGCTTGAAGTCACATGACCATGCACATGATTTGACCCCTCGCACGCTACGAACCAAACAGTACAAAATTATTTGCCTGCGCCTTGACTGGGGCGATTAACGCACCGTGCGTCGCGTGGAAACTGAGTCGCCGCTGGGGTCTGGTGGGTGTAAGAACCGGCCTGTGATGGTCCGCACAACATGCTAAGCCTCGTTTCTGCGAAACAGCCAGCCAAGGATGCCCTTGTTTTCTGTTTGGGATGGGCTGCTGGGGTCACTGCCTGTGGTGTGGTTGGTTGGTTGGTTGGTTGGCCATGAGAAATTGGCTGAAGTTCGCCACCGCTTCCTGCGGATTTCCTTTGTGAGAAGCTGGGCTTTATACGTCAATTATATACCGCATAACCTTGCCTTTGGCTCTCCGCAGGCTAGTCGGCTACCTTCTTTTTGCGGACTGCACGGGCGAACCAATGAGTTGCGGCCCAAATGCATGCAGTCTCTGGGCAAACAGAGCCGATAAAACATTCCATACCGTAAAGTGACTTTGACTCATCTATCGTAGTCAGCGGGCGGTTCAGCGTTACCCAGCAAACATGAGGCGTTTTGGGTAAGTTTTGGGGACTCGTGTTTTTTCTTCTCCTTTCCCCACGCTGACATTTGTTCTTTGATGCATTTTAGTCAATGGAGCAACCTGATTACCCTTGCTGCGGTCTACAGGAACCAGCACCTCTCACATTTTATCAATACTGATGAACTCAAAGACCTTTTCGATAAGGTGATACAGTTCCTGAGGCTGGTCTCGCATCGATCAAGCGCTCTCGAGGTTGACGGGAAAATCCTCAGTAGTCTGAGGGACTCTCTTTTTCCCAAAGGAGTTTCCCGAGACGCACCCGACCATCAGCCCAAACACGCCCCACAATTCAATGGCCCAGTCCGTCTTCCATCCCTGTCGATGAGTTCTGCACAGAATTCCAATCGGTCCTCCATTGGGAAACATATACCTTGGCAGCTATTCTTCAGATCGTGAAGGGTAAAAGAATCATCCTCTGTCTGGCCCTTGTGTTTACTAAAATCCTGAAGCGCCTCAATTGTGTCGTTAGGGTTAGGGTTTTAATTCGCGTATATTATTTTCCTAAGCTAAAATTGCTAGGTTTATTATTACAAACGTAGAAACGTTAATAATAAATAAAAATAAAAACAAAATACTGAAATAAAAACCTAAAAAGAAAAAAGAGAAAAATTGCAATAGTAATAAAAGGGCTGTAAACAAATAAAACAAATAACAAAACAAATAACAAAACAAATAACAAAACAAATAACAAAACAAATAACAAAACAAATAACAAAACAAATAACAAAACAAATAATAAAATTAATAGTAACGCAAATAGCAAATCAAATAGTACAGCAAATAACACAACAAATGGCAAAACAAATAATAAAATCAAACGTTAAATTCGACGTGGTATATTCTTTGCAATTGAGGCGGCCGCAAAGGTACGGGAACGTAATAACGTTATAGGCCGCAACGGGGCCCATTGGTTTTTGCAACTGTTTATAAGCCTGTGCGGTCGATTTTTCCATAAGGCCCCCGGCACTTATAATTAACGGGTGGAAAAAAGGCTTTAAAAACGTATATAAACGATTTTTGGCGTTGGCGGCCTCCGTTAACGTATTGTTGGCGTTATCCCTGGCGGAATCTTTATTAATTGCAACGATTTGTACGTCGTAATAATATCTCGAATTTCCGTTAATAACGGAAAAATCAGCCCTTTTACGGTTGGCTGTGCGGGGTGCGGAGCGAATAGGGGTTGTAATAAGGCTTCCGGACCCGTTAAGGTTAATCACCCCACTGCCCCGACCCCACCTGCGCAGTCCTTTTCCCTGTCCAACCCCGCACGCCCCACGCAAGTTGTTGACCTGAAATCCTAGACGCACTTGGATATATCACTTTATCGTATACGATTCCTCTTCTCATCTCTCTAAGATGCCACTGCATCGGCCGCCCTCGGTCTTAGTCAGGCAGACAAAAAAGACTACGTTTCTGAGAGTGACTGGAAGAAGTCCAAGCAGAAGCGACAGTCCCAAATGCAGTCAGCAATGTTGTAAGACCAAGGCCGCGAACTCCCCCCCAGCATAATTCCTCTCCCAGGTCTCCGCTGAACGATGTTCGCCAAAGGCAAGCGTCCCCTCCTTCTCCATGGGACGACGCCAACTCAGACGGGCTCAGCCGGCACGCGCCGACCACTTGACACTCAGCGTGCCAGCCTTGGAAGCATCCCCACATGGATTATTACACCGCTCAGTTCAGGTGCAAGTCCAAGCATCCTCCACCATTCATGGGTCAGACCCACCTTTGTTAGCGATTCACACCCAAACACACCAATAAGCTTAACAGCTGAAGAATTTTCGCCCTCCGGGCGCCGGTCGTCATGGCCTCACCAGAGGTCTCAAACCGCCGCGCGCGCCCGCAGAGCACGCCGCAGGCTTTTCCGCAGGGCCAGGCCGAGTCGGAACACGTGTCTTTCGATACGCGCACCGCTAACGCGCCTGAGCCGGCCGGCCGCGGAAGGTACTCCAGCCTCCCGGCCCTGGCCATCAAAACACTGCAACAGGAGCTGGAAAACGTGGAAACAGTCGGCAGCTGGCTCGAAGAGGTCTTTGCAGCCAAGCTCGAAAGCTTACAGGCCCCGGAGGACGCCGCGCTTAGGAGAATTGTTCTCGAACTTGACGATGTGATCAGCGGCTGGTTCCTCAGTCGCACCCTCCCTGAAAAAGAGCGTTCGCGCTCCCCGTCGCGTTCGCCGACCAGTTCCAGCGAAAGGCGCAGCATTTT
>NW_021940924.1:0-21620 GCF_004337985.1 Pyricularia pennisetigena | reverse complement strand
CGGGCACGGCTTCGTAGCAGTTCTACTAGATGGATGGTGACTGTTCCCAAAAACTTTCCCAATGATGCATATGAGGCAGATTGCATTTTCATGTTGCATTGGGCATTGCATGTTGATTATGCGGCTGAGAAACAGTCCGCCCAGCGCCTGCCGTTGTGGGATATTCTTGGCTAAGACAGAAATCGCTGGGCGGCTGCGCAAGGTTGGTACTGAAAAACCGTCGGATTTAGGGTCCATGAATATTTCGGGTCCATGCCCCCAGCCAATCCTCCGCCTTACCGTCCTAGTCACGTCCAAGCTCCACACGACCTTGACGAGATTGGGGTTGAATAAAGCCCTGCTCGTTGCTAACAACATCAAATTTCTTGGCAGCGGTAAAAGATCCAATTCAAGTGCCTTCTAATTGTAACGGAATAACAACTTGGCGGCGTTGCTACCTTAGTGACACGACAGCAGTCTGCTCATGCCATTCTGTCCAGGCTGTTCGCCCTCTGTACCCAGGGCATTCACTAATAGATCAAAAATTCGGATGCGCCAAGACAGACCCTGCTTGGAACCTATTGGGAACCAAACTCGTCCAAAAGCCCCTGAACGCCCATCGTCATTTTCGTCCCATGCTCCTGCTTTATTCACTTTGCATTAGACGCCGGCCACTCTGGGATGCAAAGCTAGGAAGTCCACACTAAATTACCTAAGCATCCACGGCAACGGTCCAAACGGCTTTTCGGAAAGGCGGGGCTGATAGTCCATAGCGGCTAGAAAAGCACCGGACATGGAAGCAATCACTGTGGTCGAGCTGGGTAGACCCAGCGGAACCATGCTCCGTAGGCGGAGGGTGGCCCTGTAATCATGGGTCACACTCCATGTTTTTGTACGGTACGAGTGTGGAGTTCTATGAATGGGGCGTACAAGAAGACCCCTGCACTGGGCAAAAGTGGTGTAAAATTATCTCAGCACGCGCCGTCGTTCATGCGCAGTCAAGTACGTTCAGGGCTGCAATACCACCCCAACTTTCCAGAACCGTCGTGCCGCGGTAAGTTGCCAGCATACAGTCTTTGCTTTAACTTACGCCATTTTCAACGCACCTAGGTAGTATTGTATTGACAACGACGGTGGTCCAATGTACTGCTTTGGTTAAAGCGTGCCAACGAGGTCAGCCAATATAATATTGTTTGGTACTTGCTGCTTCAACGCGTGATGAAGTCCATTAAATTGGGCAGCCAGGAAGCCATCATTGTTTGGCGCCAGGTGGTAGAGGACCGTGCGCGGGATTAAGATCTCGGTCAGCCAATCGCCTACACAGGCTAAGCGCCGTCCAAACCGCCTATGAATGCCATTTGATGCAGAGACCGCCGCAGGAAGCTTTCTATTAAGTATTACGACCGCCCATATGAGTATGGGAGGCCGAAGTTTTATGGACGCCAAGTATCGCTGAATGAGCATGGAATTTTGAACCTGAGTACGTCCGTGCATCAGTCGATTCGTTAGTTTGGGTGTTTCCGACAGGTTGCCCCTCGCAACATGCGTACGTAATACGACTCCACTCAGACAACGCCGCAGTTCAAAACATTCGGGTTGCGACAATTATGTCCTAATCAACTCGCAGCATGACCTATGCCCCTACGCGTCATGGATGGATCGACGAGTGTGGAAGAGCTGAGAAGGCAGCTGCGAGAGGCAGAGCAACGCGCAAAAAGAGAGCAACAACGTGCGGAAGAAGCGGAGAAAGAACGACAGCGGGAGCGACAACGCGCCGAGAGGGAACAGCAACGCGCCGAGAGGGAACAGCAACGCGCCGAGAGGGAACAGCAACGCGCCGAGAGGGAACAGCAACGCGCCGAGAGGGAACAGCAACGCGCCGAGAGGGAACAGCAACGCGCCGAAGCCTCAGAACAACAAACTCAACCCACGACACTTGACGAGTACATCGCTGCCTGTCATCATCTGGTTTTCTCCAGCTTCAACATTGAGCGGGACCGGAAACTGACCTCGAAGGGACCCATCACCAATCCACGAAACAAATGGTGTCCCACACATATCCAGCCATGGTCCGACTTTATTCAGCAGCAGAGAATAACATTCGGCACAATCTACGACACCTTCCCTGCCGATAGCCGTGTTTTTGAGAATCGAGCCTTCCTCACCGGCTTAGGAAAAAGGATTTCAGTGCGCAGGATAGGCGATGAGAAGGCGCTCGAGTCCTTCTTGCACAACAGTGTCGAGGATCCCGTCAAAGCGATTATAGACCAACTCAAACAGGCCGAAGATGTTAGAAGCGCGTTCGAGCTGGGAAACGGAATCATTTTCGAGAACCATCCACATGCAATCAGCGATCTTGCAGAGGAAGTCGTCTACCGCGATACCCCATCGACAACACCGGCTACTCCAAACCACAGTCTCGACCTGAACCGGCTGCGACCCGATCAGATCTGCGTCTACCGATCCGAGGACGCGGGCTCGGAAAGACGCACAATGATTTACATCTCCGAGTACAAACCGCCCCACAAGCTAACCGCGCCGCACCTTCGCCTTGGTCTACGCCCGATGAATATTTACACGGAAGTGGTCAACCGGAAGACCATCCCGACGTCTGTGGACCCCGACGCACGTTTCCAGTATCACGCCGAAAGACTGACTGCAGCGGCGATTACGCAAACCTACCACTACATGATTGAAGGGGGACTCGAGTATGGTCTATTGACGACGGGCGAGGCGATCGTGTTTCTAAAGATCGACTGGCGCGAGCCTGAAATGCTTCTCTATCACCTTGCAGAGCCTAATGCTGAAGTGTTGGCCCATCCGGGCCATTTTCACTTGTGCACAGCAGTCGGGCAGTATCTTGCCTTTAGTCTCATGGCGCTAGGTCTGCCGGGTGAGCAACGATTGCGCGGGCAAGACGAGCGCCACCAGGCTACTGAAAAACTCAAGACGTGGGTGGAAGATTTCGAGACAACGCTAAGATCGATTCCAGAGGACGAGCGACATGCGCCAAACAGTTCACCCGGCTATCAACCTGAAACATATCAGGGTGTCGATCGATCTCCGTATCTTCTCCGGAGAAGAAGACGTCGGCATATGGGAGATGAGCCTAAGAAGGAATACGAACATAGAGAGCCTGGAAAATCGTCAAAAGATGAATTAGGACCGGATTTGCCAGACACGCCGAGTCCGACAGAACGGCGGATGCGTCAAGGTCGGGGAGATCAGGGAGCTCGACGCAGCGAGCGGATTCTAGCTCGACGGCTGAGGGGTGGGAGCGGAGGAGGAAGTAACGAGCAAGACAGGCCCTACTGCACCCAAAAGTGTCTGTTAGGGCTCGTTAAGGGCGGATTACTCGACGCAAAATGCCCTAACATGGCACTACACAACAGGCAGCCCAGCTCTCACAGCAACCGCGATAGTGGCCCAAGCCGCGCCTGTCTCCGTCATCCGATAGACCACACCGAATTCGTCAATCTGCTCTTCAAGCAGCTAAAACGGACATTAGACGACGGGATTACGCCGCTGGGGTATGGATGTGCACGCGGCGTATTATTTAAGGTTTGCCTGGTTGACTATGGCTATACCTTTGTCGGCAAGGGCACGGTTCAGGCATTTGTCAAAGACCTTGAGCACGAGGCGGCGGTTTACACACGTCTGCAACCCATCCAAGGTGTATATGTGCCCGTCTTTCTCGGGGCCATCGATCTCCGGTTGATGAATAGGGTATACTATTATGATCACCGTGTCTACGTAATACACATGACGTTCTTGTCGTGGGGCGGATGTGATCTAGATCCGACAGGGATTGTGGGTGGTGGGCAGGGAGAGCTCGAAGGGAAGGCGATACTGTCGTTGCGCGCGATGCATCAATTTGGAGTGGCGCATAAGGATGTACGAAGGGCAAACATGCTTTTTAACGCGGAGACCGAGGGTGTTATGATGATCGACTTCGAAAGAGCACTGCTGCTGGAGCCACCTCGACCTCCGTTGGCTCCGTTGGTGCCGAATAAACGACGATGGAAGCCAGATATGGTAGATTCCGGCAAGCCAAAAGGGAAGTCAGGTGATCGAGGTCAAGTCAGCAGAGTATTTTCCGAGGACATCGGGCTGATGAGGACGATCTTTGGCATAAACAGGCCGCAAATATTTTAGCAGTAATAATTCAGCTCACGAGAATTAAATTAGAGTAGACGCTCTTTCGGTGCTGGAGGCGCTGGTGCGCACTATCCTGAGCCAGAAAACATCGGACTCCAACTCGGCACGGGCCTAGCGCTCCATGGACAAGGCCTACGGCGGGCACGACAACTGGCTGGCCGTGGCCGCGGGCGAGACAGATGCGCTGGTGAAAGCGATCCGCTGCGGCGGCCTCAGCGCCGCCAAGAGCCGCGTCATCATCTCGATTCTGAATGAGTGCATGGCGCGTCACGGCGCCTACTCCCTTGACCACCTCCAGAATAGGAGTGACGAGGAGGCCACGCGCGAGCTGCTGGCCTTCAAGGGCGTCGGGCCCAAGACGGCAGTTGTCCTAAAAAGGGTTCTAAATAGTAATTACAGCTTGCATCAGATAAATGCAAATCAAAGCGTGTTTGTCCACGCCAGGACGCGTCTTGGTGGACCAAAACAAAAACACAAGGCTTGAAGAATCGCTGCATCGCGGATGCCCGGCCCTCCCCTATTGTCACCATGCAACGCTGAACCCCGCATGTTGCCACCCCAGAAATGGAAGGCCTCCTGCATAAGAGAAAACGTAAGCGGACGGGAAACCCTCTTTCGTTGGGTAAAGATAACGGACATGGAGCTAGCTATGCAATGTGGCCATAGGTCCTGCAACCAAGAACGAAGTTCGATATCTGATGGGTTCGTTGAGCGCCAATAGGGTGACTGGCCCAGAAACGTTGTGTACCAGCGTAGTTTCAACGGCCTAATAGTTTGTCATCTTCGCCCAATTCAATCATTAACTTTTGTTCTTCTTAGACATGTCTTGCTCGAACCGTTCCTTGACTCTATCTTACCTTCCGTAGCCGTTGACCAATCCCCGACCAAGAGAATATGCGACCGTCGCGCCGCTTTCGCTGCCACATTCCAGACTGCGTGTGACAGCGCGACCAGCGAGGATTGCCACTTGGCGCTTGGCCTGTCGGAACCTATTGATCGCAGGAGTGCATTTGACAGTGGACCAAAAGATTACCATTGTAATGGGAAAACCTTGCGGTCAAGACTGATTGCAACCACTACGGTACCAGATAATCGGTATCCAGTTACACATCGCATGCCAAAACAAGTGATAGATGCCAGGAACATGCGGCTTCGCAGACCACACTTGGTAAAAACTGTTTATCTGCAATCGATAAACCTCTGGGAATCTCCCAATGCCCCTTGTTTGAATTTACTGCTCCTCTGCCTTCACTGAATCAGGCGGAAAATGAAGGGCCTCGCTGTGATTGCTGCTATCGCCGTGTCCGCTCGCGGTCAAATGATGGGTGATATTCCGCAGTACGCAAGGTCGCGTGTGAGCCATGCCGTCGGTACTACTGGCTACGACATCATCAACACCGCCTGTCTTTCTAGGCCTGCCATTGCCGCCAGGACACGCGCCGACGGCATTCTTTGCGTCCTCGAGGTTCGCAACGCGCATGTTGTGCATTTGCCCCGTAGTCAACACATCACCTGGTCCCGGAGCCACAAACCCTGCGGTGTTGGGCACCATGATCACCCTGATTGCCACCGGCGCAAGCTACTTTTCCGTCGCTATAAATTCGATCTACGCTAGCAACGCCACCGGCACAGTGATTCCGATGCCCACCACCTGGCAGAACTTCACCGCTCATCTTCCCGCCACCAACGACTTACCAGGTGATACCTTTATCCACGTCGCGTCAAGCTCAGAACTTTGTTTGCTTCCTTTCCTCTCCTCAGGGTAGAATCTTCGTCGATAGAGGCCAATAGACTAGCTTCCGCGCTATGCTTACACTGGCCGTGACAAAGAGGATATCCAGAAGCAACAGGCATTATTTTCGAATCGATATAAATAAGGAGATATCATCGCAGCAATCCCCACCCCTGCTTGACAACAGAAGAATTGGTTGAGAATGATGTGGGTAACACACGCAGCAATAATTTGATTGCGAACCAGCTATACGTCACGTCTCTCTGAACAAAAGTTGGGGTTAGGATAGGCTTAGATAATCCCCGCGGGTATCCGTGCAATTGATAAATTCGCAGGTACCCGCGAACCTATTGGCTCCCGACGTCGAGCCAGAAACCTTACGTTGTTGGAAAGTTACCCATACCACGGACAGGTGCTGCAGAAACTTTGTTTGTATTGAATCCATGTCCCTGGTCCAAATCGAGCGCACGAGGGGGTCATCGGCGGGGAGAACGTCGCGCAAGATTTAACACTCCGCAAGCGGCAGACGCTGGCGCTGCTGCAAACCCGGACCAGGGATCCAGTCACAAATCCAGGACGTCGACTGGATGACGATAGCATATTGCATTTCGGCCCTCCAACGGGCATCGTGCTGACAATAGGCTTGAAAGCATGGTGTCTACAGGGTTGCTCCTCTGTGTCCGACACTCGTTTAAATCCACATGTTCAATCTGCGGTCTTCCGAATGGTACGCTAAGCGCTAGCGAGGATTATAATGATTAGGCTAGATCACCTTTAAAGGCTATAAATAATTCACCCTCCCCTAGATGTTCGACAACGTCGAAATCCATTTCCGGGTCCTCTCTAAGCATGTTCGCTGTCAGCTCCTTGCACTCAACTTCCTCGTCTTCGCTTTCGCTAGCGTCGAATGCCCCCCTATACGAAAATAGTTCCGCCTCGTCGCCGTCTTTTTTCGCCCGAATCTTATGCACTCTGTATGCATACACAACGTCTGGCCCCGTTTCATATGAATCCTTTCTACTTTGCTCGCACGCGCCAGAAATTCCGCCCCCGATTTCCAAAGGAAGGACCCAAGCCGGGGCTGGCCCAGATGCTCCCAGCGATATGGTCGCCGACGATTTTGTTTGATCCGTCACTTGGAACGAGCTTTTCGCCACCCGTAACCCTGTAATAATGTACACGGGCTTCTTGCCAAAAATGCCGCTGTTAATGTGTTTTTTGACGGGCTCCAGCCTGGTTATCGCCTTCAAAGCATCTCTACTTATCGCTTTGCCAAACGTTTGTATTTCGAGGTCCAAACTCCCGAGTAGCCATTCTTTGTTGCGTGAAAGGCCAACGCTCGTCTCGCGGAAGCCAAATCGACAAACTTGGCAAGAAAACTGATGTTTGCAGATCGTTTAGAGGTTTGGGAATGGACATGGCTGCGCTCTTGGAGGATATCGATTTCAGGCAGGTCGATTTTGGGCTGCTCGCTGGAACGGAGGGAAGCTAGGGCGAGGGTGGGGTGGCTCGGATGCTTGATCACCGTTCCCAGAGCGAGCTCCCCGGTCGGACGGAAGGTAAAATCAGGCGGGAAAAACCACGTCTTCTGAGCCATTGTCATGAGAGCAACCCGGAGGACAACTCTTTGGTATTACAGCATCGATAAAACGCGATTGAGCGACTCCATGTGGTTGGGAGCAAACAAAGAAGGAAAACAACCACGGATGCCCCGCGATTTTAAAAGCGGTAGAAAGCCCCGCACGGTGTAGGGCTTCGATCGGGAGCGATATTATAATATATCATAGGACAGCATAGAGAAGCACATAATTTGCATTTCTGTGCAATAATTGCAGAGTCAAGATAGGGTAAAATAAAAAAATGTGAACACCGTAGAATCGACGGTTGGAAGCAATCAAGCTAAACGCCGAAATGAACATAAGGAGCCCAAAGTGGTTGTTCTCGCTCCAACTCATCGCTTGCTACAGCGTCGATCTGAGCATGTCTCGTCCCACGACCGACATCCGTGGCATCGACCCACCCGTCTCGCAGTGTCCTGGTTGCGTGGTGAAGCGCCCTACTTACACATTCGTCGTCCATTCCTCGTTTCTGCAAAAGTTCATACACAATCCGCGCCATGTCTACACATAATGCATCATCGACGCTCCAAAGCGTGCCGATTACATGGCGGAACCCTGCCAATTGGAACGCGTTGGCCAGGTGGATGCTTTCATCCACAGAGCTTTGGTCGAGAATTTGACCAGTCCCGCATGCGGAAAGGTAAGCAAGGAATGGCGGGTTCAAGGCAGGATTGGATTCCAGAGCCGCGACCGTAAATGGGTCCGAATCCCAATCATCGAAAAGCAGCTTGCTATGCAGCGGCTCCAATTGATCCGCGCCGCCATGGCCTGCAAAGTGGAAGATTTCGCAGTCCTGTAAAGCCAATGAAAGGTCCGGTTTGCATTTTTGAGGACGTTTGCCCGATATTCCCATAGATTTGCAAGCAGCTAACACTTCATCGATTTCTGCGTCCGCATGCCTGAGAGGTTCCAGCTTTGGAGTGTTTTTCATAGATACGACCACCGCGCGACGAGTTTGGCGGTCCGACGCAGGCTGAAATGGCCGCCTTCGACTGTGTATGATGGATTTGACGGACGAAGCATACGACGAAACAACCCTGTCGAGTGCCGTTTCCCCAGTGCACTTTAGGTGGTACCTGGCTGCATGAAGTGGAAGGTGGGATGCTATGCCAGTAGGAATCCACCATATGTGGGGCAACTGATCGGATGACGAAGGTTTGTAAAACCCCAGGGAATTTAGAATAGGATTGACGACCGAGTCCCAGAGCCACTCGAGCATGCTTAAAGTTCCGGGACTTTTGACATGGTCTCGAATGCAGTTTGAGAAAGATGTGGCATCTCCAGCAATCTGATCCTGGAAATACCAGGCCCCGCATTCGAATGCTGAAGGACCAAAGCATCGCATCGGTGCACGCTTATGTTTAAAACAGCGATTGGGCCAGACCGTGCAGCCTCCACCATATCTGCTTCTGAAGTGGAAAGAAGGAATCGCTCGAAACCAGGTTCGCGGCGGATTGTGGTGAGGAGTTTCGAGAGTAGGTCTGATGGCCTAATCCTCACAGGAATAGCCCAAGATATTTACTTTGCGGCTAAAGAATCAGTTACCAAACTTTTTCGAAAAATCCAGCGTATACCCAATCGAATCCCCGTCGATCCCGGACCTACGGCAACGGAGGTTTTGGAGCTCGTACACAAAGGTGTATTAGCTGACTGCAAACAAACCCTTACGATTCCGCAACGCAACGCTTTAGCCGAAAACGCTAGTTATTTGGGCCGGAAATGGCTTAACATATTACCTATCCAAAAATCGAATCGACTAACGGATATGGAGATAGCCGAAGCCGTCCTGTTAAGAACAGGCCTTGTAAGGGCCCTGCGACCGCACGTTAAGTGCAGTCGGCTGCATTTTTCATGCGCGCAGCCAATTGAACAGCGGCGTGACCAACACTTAGAATATAAATAAACGCGAAATAAAGCCCTAACCCCGCCGGATGGTCGCAATTCCCGGCCACACCTTACTGGTGACCTGATTTCCGAAGCTGACCCGGACATTTACCAAGCACGAATTTTGACTGTTCAAAGATAAATCGATAACAAATCAATTCAACTGCAAACCTCAACTGAGCATCAGCTTCTTGTATCCCGCCGGGTCAACCATTGCACCGGCTGCCAATCCAGTTACACTGAGCTGAGAAGGAGCACAGCGAATTGTAATAAAAACCGTTTGTGTGGCAACAGCTTGGCAATCCCGCCTAGTAATCGGCTGCCTTTCGAAATAATCTGCGGACGCTGGAACTGCCGAAAATATGCCATAAGATGTGCGCCGATAGGAACACATCCGCTGCTTTCCCCTTCGCGATGCCACACAGGAGTCAGGGCTGCTGCCTCTCTATGCTACCTTGCCCAGGCCCGGGCTTTTCTGAAAATTCGGAGTGCGAATCATGCGTATGCAAATTCTTTGCTGAATACACGTGATTTAGCGCTAGTGCGTGTTACATTTTTTGGTGGCCTGAGGCAGGTGAGCCTATGGTGTCCTAACCCACTTCCGTGTTCTTCTCGAGCCCCAAACCCCTACAACCTCCTAGAAAACCTGACTTCTTAGTTAAATCGCCCAACCAAGTCGTCACCGTGGTTAGAAAATGGCGTCGACATTCGACTATCCAGCGCCTCCCCTTCCTTACTACTGCGACCCGCAAGACCTCCCTGGCCCGCTTCCGACGCTCGAAGAGATCCATGGAGCAGAAAAGGTGCTGCCATGCATGTGGTCGCCAGAGGTCAAGCGGATAGTTGTCGTGAGAGACCTGTTTGTCGTCAAGTATGGCGCCACACCGCTTTATGTTGACGGCAACGAAGGCCACGCGCTACTGGTGCTCCGTGGGGTGCCGACCGTCCCAAAGCTGTACGCCATGTACCACCAGCATGGCAAGCTTTACTTGGTAATGCAGCATCTGCCTGGCATCTCCCTCGACGGTATCTGGGAAGGTATGTCGGAAGGCGAAAAGTCAGATGTTATCCGCCAGCTCCGCGATATTTTAACCACTGTACGCAGCCTTTCACCGCCTCCAGTCTTTGGTAGTGTTGCCTGTGGTCCCGTGGCGCAACGCTTCTTCAAGACGCCGAGAAAGGACTCGGCCATCACGGGTCCCTTCGCCGACGAGGCCGCATTCCATGCCGCCATGGGGCTGAACGTAGAGGACGAGTTCCTCACGCGGCACCTCCCCCTTGCCATGGGCCGCCACAAACGAGTCCTGACGCACGGAGACCTCCAGCGGAAAAACATACTAGCCGTCGAAGCCCCGCCGCTATCTATTCACGGCCAGCTTGGCAGTTGTGGTGATGATAACAGCTGCAACACAGAGCCGAGGCGGTTTATTATCAGTGGCATAGTCGACTGGGAGGAGGCTGGCTGGATGCCGAGCTACTGGGAATTTGCGTCGATATTCATGCATGCAAACTGGAGCGATGATTGGACCTATAGGTTTGACCAAATTGTCGACGCATATGTCGCAGAGGGGTCTATCTTGATGGTTGTACGCCGGCACTTTGACGGTTTCTAGCCGAAGAAATTAAAGCTCATATGACGGATGAAAAATACCTCGCCTGTGAATAGGCTTTGGGAGATTATAGGATCTGCTGGCCTATCAAGTGATGAACAAACCTACGTACGATCGATCGTATACTGGTATATTCATGCATACTATACTAAGTGACTATCCTACTCCAAAGTCAACAGTTCCGGCTTTTGACTGTGTATGGGATCACGTGCAAGCACACGTGATGCTGCTTAGTCGCCCGGATTGCCGGCGCTGCCGGCGCACAAGCCAATCTGCCAACGCAATTGCAGTCAATCGTCGCAATTGTACTAACATTGCTACATTATTATCAGATAGCTAAGTTACTCTGGTAATATGCTATGACCCCGAGCCTTTCCTTAAAAGACGTGCGTGGTTGCAGAGATTTCCAGAGAGCCACTTAGGCAAGCAGTTTAGCCGCTTGTAGAAATATCTAGTTAAATAAAGACTGGTGGAATATACGTGCAGCCAGAGTCCCTACCCCTGCAACAGGGGAACAAGTGCAGGAAGAACGAGGATGCCGAGCACGGTTTGGGACGGTGTGGCAGGGGGAAGATGACAGGGTTGCTCTCGAAGTGCAACTAGCAAAGCCAAGTAGCAACACCTATTGGTTGTCCATTGCTAGTTGGCCCGCAAGTTACAGCCAACAAGTGATGGGAAAGGCACTGGGGTCTGCAGGTCGATGATTGCGGCCCAGTAATATTGGATGGTAAAATACAAAAATTTCGAGCTGTGGCAGGCAAAGTGTGATGGGTATGGGTAGAGGCAGGTATCACACTATCTAGAGCAATGCGCCCATCCCATCGCACATAAATGCCGCGCTTGCTCTCTCGTTATTTCTGGACTTTGTTTCCGTTGCTCTCTGTTCTTACTCATTTATCCTGTTCTCACGTCTCATTTCTTTTTGTACATACACACTCAGACACCTCGATGCGCATCTTTTGCTCGAGGACCATTCAGTTCTTATCATGCCATCCTTAAGGAAAGCAAAGGAATCTTCGTCCTCATCACCAGAATACTACGCGGTATTTTTGGCAAAGTTCTCTATCAGCCTAAATGACCCTGACATTCCCGGGCCACGTTATCACCACGTCATCTTCGTCGAGACTGATCCGACCCAGGGATCGGGGATTAAATTTCATGTGATCGGCGACATCACTCGACACGAAGGCATGACTTACGAATCCAGACGGTACCACAACCCAAGCAATTCTACAACCTGCGTCGCCAAGGAGCTGCTCGGATATACTGCCGCCGACGGTTTCCAGCGCCGATGGGACCGGCTTTTGTCGGCCCTCCCCACGCCCCCAAAGCAAAAAGCATACAACATTGCCACCCACAAGACGGAGCTAGTCAAATGCTGGGAACCTCTTCAGTTTTACGAGCCGGGTGAGGAGCGCCACATTCCTTGGAAATGCACCGAATGGACCAACGACCACGCTCTACCCGCCCTGTGGAATGCCGGGGAGATTGTTGAGGAAATACCGGCAGACCCGTCTTCGGAGGACTGGGTTTGGGACGAAGAATATCAGAGATATAGACACTGGAGCGCTGAGAAAAATGAATGGGTCTGGGCACCCGGAGAGTGAACAAAAAGGTTGAGGCGTCACGTATATAACTATTTGTAAGGTACTAATATTGGGCACCTAAGACGGGCATGTGTTTCGATCAAGGTTTCGGTACATGTTTTGAGGTAGAGTAACTTGGGTCAGAGTATACGCGAATAACTTGGACTGTGTCGAAGATTGGGGTGAAGATATGATCGAGATCAATGTGTAAGAACAGATTGATTGGCAAGTTGACTACTGGTGAGTAGTCAGAACTGAAGCTATCTACATAGTAACGATTGTGTCTTCTTATAGTAGACTTCTTGCATTAGATAATCAGATAGATCTTGTCGTCACATGACAACAAGCGCTGAGTCAGCGTTAGGAGCACGATAAAAGCTCCAACACGCGTTCTAGCACAGATAGCACTACCTACACCAATACATGGCTCTCCTACCCACTAAATCTGGCTGTACGTGTACGTTAGTGTGCGTCAGTTATGAGCCTGGTACAGCAGTAGACTATTGCAGTCTCTACTCTACGCAAATTGCGAAAATAAAGTCACACTATTAGCGTTCATAACAACTCTCTATTCCTCTCTCTAAAACCATTGGGCTACTCTCAGAAGTACCCCCTATTCTCTCAAGATCCCCAACGCTCACCATGAGTTACAATGAGAGGCTCCAGAAGTTAGGGAACGTTCTGAACTCACAAGCTGGATGGCCCAAGTGGTTCAGAGCCTACCGACAGAATGCCGAGATCCTCCGCATTTGGAAGTTGGTAGACACCTGACCACACGAGTAAGCACATCTTAGACCAATGCCAGAAGCGCCAGCGAACGTAGTGTACACCACTTGCTAGGTCAAATGTCGGCGAGCCAGCAATCGACAGCGGTGACCCTACACACTCCAACCCAATCGCGTTCTGTGTGAAGAAAGGGCAGTGGCCGGAGGATACTTGACGGAAAATTTCAGCGTCCTGAATTCCAAAGGCTGAATGAGTGAACGACTGTTTTTGACAGTGGATTGGGTCGAACCACGTCACTCACTTTGTCGGGTTTTATTTAAACCACGGTTTGCCGCATACGCAAAATGAATGGCGGTACACACATAAGGTCTCAAACCTAGATGGACCTCAAAGCCGCTACATGACAAATGAGCTTAGAAGCCCACGTAAAGGAAGGCAGACTGCGCGGGTGGGGGGGGGGCGTTGTTGCAATTACAGGCTGGGAAAGTGGGGCAACATTAAAGACAGCAAACAGCTTTTGGGGGTTACAGTAGACGAAACAGTACATTGTGATGAGTGGCTGTGGCTTAATCGCCTTGATTGAGCAGAAATGATATGATTTGTTCACTTGGACCCACTAACTTGTTGCCGCAACCACCCGAGCCACTCATAATAAACCATCATCGGTTCTGTCGTTCCACCACATTCAACATTCCGACGCATCAATCGCCACATTCTCAACTTGTGCAACCATGTCATTTGTAACCGACCCGTCTCAAATTTGCTTGTGGTGTCGCGTGAGTTCATGGATCGACTCTACCGCACCTCAAGAATCGAAGGAGCAAATTAGGCACGACGAACTCAACAAATACAATTGTCGTGCAGCAATTGGCAAGGCACACAACCCGGACTTCTTTGACTGTATTTCATGCATTACTGCTCATGATCGCATGGGGAAGTCGGGACCCCCTAGTAGTGTCTACCCCTTGAAAATCACTATCGCAGACGTGACGCCGAATAACAATCCGTAATATTGACCATCTAACTAACGGCAACAATACAGTCAACTATTTCGCTGGAATCGTCAAATTCAGGTGATTCTTCACGATCGACTTCAATTGCACCAGCCTTATTTTGGGCCCGCTCCCTAAGCCCGACGAACTTAGTATTTGGGTCCGGTTCGACCCTCTGTTTTTTCCGGGGTGCTACCGCCTCCAATCGCGATTCCAATTGTTCAACTTTCCGTTCTGCGCTAGCAAGATGTAAATCCTCGGAATCCCAGCCTTTCCGGATCTTTGAAAACAACAAACTTTGCGTAACTATGGGAAAGGCCTTCGCCCAATTCCGGCCTCTCCGTTCCTTCCAAGCTTTTGTCTTTCCAATCCTCATTTTGAACTACCCACCCTTTGGTCGCCCAAAAGCTGGTCATCATGTTGATGACGTACCTAAACTGACGGTGGATACCCCTTGACCAACCTGCTCCATTCACATATTGCCGTACCTGTCTGGCTACCTTTTCTTTGCAATAACATTTTGAAACAGCCTGCACTACTTACTGTCCAGTCCCCCAGTTGGATCTTGTATATCTTAAAATAATTTGTACAGTTTTGAGACAATGTGTCTTCCGCCTTCAATACAGAGATTAAATCTTTAGAGTTTGGGGACGTCCCATCGCTACTCAAGTCTACTTGATTAAATGAAGGAAGATCCAGACTTGCCTGCACAATAGCTGCAAACATCCACTTTTGGCTCTGATCAGCCATCTACAAAAGACGAACACTGGAGCGGGATGTTTTCATTTTGTACACCGTCGTAACCTTGCGTGGAAACATAAGCCAACTGCAACTGTGTAGGTCATGACTAAAATCCAAATCATCATCGTTTCTCGTCATGCTGGAGCACACATTTGCTTTCCCCACGATTTCGTGACATTGCAGCAGCTATACTGCATAAAAGCCGTTGAGACGGCCGAGGGTAGCAGTGTACCATCTTCCAAGCCATGGAAAAGCCCCGGTAAGCGCTCCCCCACCTCCAGCCAGTCGCCACTACACAAGGTGAATCCAAGAATTGGCCCTAACCAGCGCATGCAGACACATGGTCCTTTCTGGCGAGAATGTATGGGGCACTACCGACAACGACGTGGGCGGCAAGCTGTGGCGTTGCAGTATTTTTGTCCTTAAGCAAACAAGCGTTTTCTTTTTTCGTTTCTGGCTTGTGTTTCTGCCCGGCTTGTGTCGCAATTCCAATCGGTTTCTCCGCAGTTAAGTTCGAGTACGTGAGTCGCTTGTAAATCACATCATCGATATACGAAGTCATGTTATAAACATCGGTAAAACCTCCAATAGGGAAAACCCGACGTTTATATAGCCTGTTATAATCTTCAAGTAGCTGATGATATTTCAAATCCTTATTCTTGTTTTCCTGACGACATGCGTGCAATACATTTGACGCTGTACAAAGCCAAATGTCGACATTGTCATGTGTGTTTGCCTATGTTCTCATTAGAAACTCATGTCATATTGAACCTGATCGTCTTACCAGCTGGTGCCCAATTTTAGGAGGGGTGACATCGTGGGATCATTTCGAAAGTCGGTTTCCACGGTTTTCTCGGCCAAGAACATTACAACAAACGATAAACAGGACTGGGCTTTTATTTATCATGAATTCTCAGCAGCTGATTCGCTATCAGCAACATTCGTTTAAGCAGCAAATAACCCCTAAAAGGCTACTTTACAAATCGATGTATTCCCCTCGTTGATCTGACTCGGAGCACAAATTTTGAAGACTCAAGCGTTGCAACGACTTGGCACCATACAATCACACCCTGGTGTCTGGAGAAACACCCCTTTGCAAACACCCCTGAAACACCCCTGCAGCTGCAGTCACCCCTATACCTTGGCAAGGGCTAAGCACTAGACAATACCAAGGTAAGGAGCTGCTATGCCTACACCCATTTGTATTGCACACCCCTGGAATACGATTAGGTACATCATCCAAATGATCAAGAAACACTCAAAATGATCACTTGCCTTCCAGCTTTGGACCTCGACGCTTATGGTATAGTGTGAATTTCAGTGTATGCATGCGCGGTTTTTAAGTTAGCGACCCCATACGATTGCCAAATTCTCGATCTGGTTCGGTGTGTGAGCGTTGCCTTTAATATTCCTCAACTCTTGGTCCCTTCCTTTCCCTACTTTCATTATCAACTTACTGCAACTTTTCTCTTTCTTCGTTGATAAAAATTCGTTGATAAAAGTGGATGGCTTTGCATACCTTTACAGGTTTTGGTTTTTTTTCTTAATTGAACTTAATGATCGCGTCTTGACGTCTGCCCCCTCCCATCCACCCCAGCAGTGGTCAATAGTGACCCTTTTCAATCGTTGTGGAATTAGAAATGGCTAAGCCATCGCAGAGCATGCTCAGTGTTAGTCTTGCTCCCATTGCAGCTCGATGCCGTCATGTTAACAAATAGGATAGGGACTGTTGCACAACGATTCTGGCTTGGAAAGCCACGGACCTTCCATGGCTGGAGTCGCATGCGTCCCGCCCAGCTTTCCCTTCCGTTGCCTGACAACTCATCCAAGTACTGACAATCTTGTGGCGAAACCTCCTCGTTCTTCGCCGCTCGATGTTATGGCCGAGGTGGCTTCAAGGTCAACGCCGGTGGCGAAAAGTTTGACGGCGCGCAACGTTCCACGGGGCCAAAGCGGGTATGTTTTCTCACAGGGTCAGCTGCAGCAAGACACCATTGGAGTCGCAGCCAGAAGTCCTACGGTGCATCACGCCTAAGAGATCAATATAACGGAGCTGGTGGAGGGGACCTACAAACCGTTTCTTGATGGAAGCAGCAAAGTATTAGAAAGTGCTCCTCGCTACTCGCCGTCCGCCCGACCAATTCTGACAAGGAAACCTCCTTTTGTTCGCAGAGCTGCGCAAGCTCGGAGCGAGACTAGAAGTCACAGGGTCAAGAACAGGCTCGAAAGAATTCCAGCAAACATCGATCATCCGAGGAACGGGTCGAGCAGCTACGAACAAGTAATCCCGAAACGGCTCTCAAGCCTAGGTTCTAGATTTGCTGTCCGCACTGCAAGTATGTTATAGTTACAGGTAAGAATCAAGAGGGGGCCCACGTGACCGCCAGCAATGGAGAGGATTCCAGCAGCGTTGACAACGTCGATGAGGGGGCTCGGCTTGAGCCACCGGATCTGGATGTGTAGAAAGACCCGCTGGTGGAAGCTGGATCTTGTTGCATTAGATAATCAGTAGAATATTGGTGTCACATGACGACCAGAGCTTAGTCAGCGTTAAGAGCACGATAAAAGCGCCGGCACGCTCTGTAGCCTAGATAGCGCCACCTAAACAATACATGGCTCTCCTACCCAATCAATCTGCCTGCACGTGTACGTTGGTGTGCGTCAGATCTGGCGCTGGCTACGGCCCATAGTAATGGTGGATAAGCATGGAGAGAAATTTTCTGCCGAGGGTCTTGGCTTGCTTGGACAAATGCTAGAATCAGCGATGAGATGCAGGCCAAGATTTGCCAATTTATGACATGATTCGATTGCGCCTCTCCCGGTTGTCTCGTGAACACAATCTCAAAATTTGTCGTATTTTTGCAGCATGCCCGGTGTTGTAGGAAGAGTCTGGGGAGAAGCTTGCGTGCGAAAGACTCATTTGGGGACAAACTCCCGTACCGTCCTTACACGGGTTGACGGTACAGCAACCGATGAATTCGGTGACGTTCCCCTGACAAATATAGAACTCACCTCCTTTGGGGCAGGGATAGCCCGAGTTGTGACATATTTGGGATTGCATGGCGATGCACGTTCTATTTTCAAATTCAGGCTGCTCCCATTTAAAAGTGTATAGTGGGCTAGAAACAAAAAGAAAAACAGGGAACAAAACCAGATGCGGCCATGTGGCGCTAGAGGATGGATGGCGGATGGCGGATGGCGGCAGGGATGTCGGCCCAACTAAACAAGTATCGACACTGACAGCACATCAAAGGTGACGCGCGCTGGCGCGCCGCCTTGTGCGTTGGCATCCGTGCCCTTGTCGAGGAACATTCGAACGGTGTTATCATGACCTCCTTCTGATGCAGCATAAAGAGCGTTGCCATAGCGACCGCCTTGTGCGTTGACATCCGCCACCTGGTATGCCCTCGTCTAGGAGCATTGGAAGGATGTTGTCGTGACCTTCCCCTGACGCGATTTGAAGAGCGTTGCCATACTCGCCGTCTTGCGCGTTGACATCCGCGCCCTTGTCGAGGAGCCTTCGAACGACATTTTCGTGCCCTTCCAAACACCCCCATATCAGTGGTGTGAAATCATTGCCGTCTTTAGAGTTTAATTTTGTCTTATCCGAGGATAGCAGCTTTGACAAAACTTCCTCATGACCATTCAATGCAGCCACATGTACATTGTTAACACCGTCCCTGTCTTGTATCAAATCGCTCCCCACCCAAAATAACGAAACCCATGTTTCGAACCGAGGTCTCTGAGTGTCGTACAGTGTCAAAATTTGAACTTGTAATATTTCGTCCACAGGATTTGCTTCTCGCAAATGTGCAGCCCAATTCATCGCAGAATATTGTAAAAACGGGCATAGGGTAGAGTAGGAATTTGAGTTCCTTCCAGCGGAAGCAACCTTGTCATCTTGGATATCTTGAAAAGATAAATATCGAACACAGACTTGTATCATTATTGCATTAGATTGTGGTGTGTAGAGCGAGTGCTTCCAAAATCCATTTTCCGAATAGTCGCGGACGGCCTGTGTAACCAGAAATTCCTTGGCTGTTTGGTGTATAAGGTATATTTGGTTGTCGCTAACAAACACAAAGAGGCCACAAAGCTGCCGGATGCGAGATTGGAGATTTTCGTGGTCGAGGTCAAGGTCCTCATGTCCCTGAGCTTCGGCCGAGTCTGTGGCTAATTGAAGTGCCACATCCATTTCTGACATTGTAAGTGGTTTGCGAGCGGCAACAATGAGGTGAAGGACAATCTCGGCCTCTTTTCGTTGGTCGCTGTTAAGTCTGGCCAAAATCTTCTCGTATGCATCCTCTACTGTTCCTGGAAGAGTGTCGATTTTCTTCAAAAATGCCGTCTTGGTCCGTTTATAGCTTTCTTTGATCTCGTCGATAACGAGGTAGAGCCACAGATAGGTCCGATTCGATTGTGACAAAAGCTTTTTTTCCAACTCAGCCTGCACTTCAGAAGTTATTTGGAGTTGGCGTCCGACAGTAGCTACCTTTTCTTTAATAACAAGGTTGATCTCCTCGCTGATCTCAGCATTGCTTTCTTCGCCAGCGAGACGAATAGTTTGAGGCTCAAGGACGTCACGGAACTCTAACTCAATGTCCTGGTAAGGTCGACTAGTGACCAGAAACTTGAGTTGGAATTTTGTAGCAGAGCTCGCCTGCCGATTGTGGAATTTGGTTAAAAACTGAATGATCTTTCTTCGGTCATTCGTGCAGCACACGTCCAAAGCGTCCAGAACGCATGTGACACTGGTTGCACGATCGTCCGTAGCAGCAGCCGTGTAAATGCGCCACAACTCATCCACTTCCGTCTGTAGTCTCTCTCCGCTTTTCTTAAAAGCCTCCATAGCGTGATGAGTATTTCCAAATATTTACAACGGATTTCAAATGCTCGTTGTTTGGATTCGCCATAAATCTGGCACATAAATTAACGGTATAACAAATATCTGGTCTTGTTTTTAACGCTAAATATAATAGCGAACCAATATATTGTTGATATGTTTTTATCTCGTCCTGAGAAGCGTTGTTTTTGTTTTTTATTAATTTGATACCCGGTACCCCCGGAATTAGTCCCGGCTTGTAATCGTTATTAATATTAAATTTATTTAATAACTTTTCTGTATATTGGGTTTGTTTTATTATTAAATCATTATTTTTAATAATAATTTCATGCCCCAAAAAGCTGGAAACAGCTCCTAAATTTTCTATCTTAATTTCCGTTTGCAAATCGGAAATTAAATTATTAATCATATTGATATTTCTATTTATTATCAATATATCGTCCACGTGGCATACCAATATTGTTTGGTAATATTTATTGTCGGGGCTTTTGTTCACAAAAATACCCTCGTCGTATGGTAAAGGACTAAATGCTAGTTTGTTTAATATTTTTAATAAATATTTATACCATAATCGTGGCGACTGTTTTAGGCCATATAAAGCTTTGTTTAATTTGCCAACTTTATCTTTATATTTCTTTTCTGTATAGAAACCAGTTGGTAAAGTTATATATATTTCGGTATCAATATCTGCGTGTAAAAATGCTGTTTTAACATCGCATTGGATTATTTTGTAACCCATTTTAACGGCTATTATTATTATAATACGCCACGTTTCGGTTCTGCAGGTTGTAGAAAAAGTCTCCAAAAAATCTACACCAAATATTTGGTAAAAACCTTGTACGACCCAACGGGCTTTGTAACGATATTTGTTTTTATCGTCCGTAATATAACGGTTATCGTTATTATTATTAACATTTATGGGCTTTTTTATCAAAACCCAACGCCCTTTAATAGCTGATTTACCTTTTGGTAAATCGACAATCTTGTATACGTTTTCGTCTTCCAAACTGTTTATTTCATCCTTACAGGAATTATACCAGTTTTGTGCATCTGGCAACTTCATTGCCTGTTGGAAGGTAGATGGATTATCCGTATTATTTATCGTCAAAATAAAATCTTTATTAACTATCTGAAATATTGTGGGAAAATAGTCCTGTGGGATTGAATCAAGAATTGCATTTCATGAACGAATCAACGTTGCTAAATTGGCGCCATGACGCGTTGGCCGAGCTTAGGCCAGCCGTGTGCTGGTGGACGGCCTCCCGCATGGTTGAGAAAATGCGAGGTAGGGGTGGGCACACTCCTCTAGACTGCTTGAAGTTTTTTTCTGCCAATTACTTCGTAAAAAAACAACACTATGACTATGACTTTTAATTACCTCGCACTATTATGTTCGCCTTCCATTCTTTGTTGTGCCCAACATGAAAATCAGAAATCTCGCTGAAGGATTTTGCAGCTTACAAATCTATTATGCCCAAAATTATCAAGATTTCAGCAAATAATCTGAAGGGAGCAAGAGGCCTCCTGCATGTACACATGAGACCAGGAGGAAATTCCCTCGCGTCACTAAAGCATCTGGACAGGCTTTCACGGCTGCAAATATCAAGCTGATAATTTCTGTTGGATCTGATGTCAGATCAATGCGCGAGACACTGGTATGTCTGGTGTTGCACTGCCTCACACCAATCATAATTATTTGAGAACAAATCACTGTATCGTTCTATGTCTCCCTTATCACCCTTCATACAAG
>NW_021941020.1:0-1045 GCF_004337985.1 Pyricularia pennisetigena | reverse complement strand
CGCGATCTTATTGTCAAGGTTTGTTTGTTTGTTTGTTTATTTGACTGTTGTGTGTTTCTGATTCAGGACCACCTGAGGAAAAGAAAAATGCTGACTTTTTTTTTTTTTTTTTTTTTTTTTTTTTTTTTTTTTTTTTTAGCTGCTCGTGGTGGATCCCAGTCAAAGACTTCCGCTCGACAAAGTACTAAATCACCATTGGATTGTCAAGCATTGTAGGAAACGGGAAGACGACATTTCAGCCAAGGTTTAGAAGCACTAGATAAAATGATGAGATTGAAGAGGAACGCAGCACATGAACGGGGATTGTTGGCAGGCGTTGTTATTGAGAAACAAGGCTGGGCAGAGCTTGTGGGCGTTCAGGTCCGTAAAACAAAACACCGAATCTTGGTCGGTGAAAAATACAATTGCTGTGCTTTTATACCGACGGCTTTGCATTTGGAAGACGCCAAGAGGCAAAAGGCTACGCTACCCATGGAGCTTCCACAAACGATAAAACATATAACACAAAGCCCCCCAAAGATGCTCGCAGGGCTACTTTGGGCCATTGTAAAGCTTTTGCAGCTGCCCCCCCTCAAGGCTTCTTGAGCCTGATAAACGGCTGAAGCACCGACGACGAGATCAGTGATAGTCTGCAGACATCCACTTGCCAGTATTCGCTTGGAACTGCAACACATCAGTGAATAAACACCTTGCAGAAAGACATTCTCAGATTTCGTTGCCGAGCTCGCCGTCCAACAGATGCTGTTGGAACTGACACCAACGAAAATGGAAACTGGTCAGCCCAACCAAGGCTTGGCTGCGAGAGAGGATATACGCCTGGGCATCCCGACAGGGCAGAGGGGCCACCGTGCCATCAACGCCGACTATTGAGAGTCCCTCGTCAGCAAGTTGCAAGCCTTCCACGTCGGCGAGTGGTACGGGTACGCCGTGCAGAGCTGCCCCCGCTGCGAGGTTCCGGGGCAGGGATGTCGCCAAGTCCTTTTCAGTTTTGGCAAGTTCCGCCATGACTTCTTTCCGGTACTTCGTGGCACCGGTACAGGCGATG
>NW_021941019.1:0-1074 GCF_004337985.1 Pyricularia pennisetigena | reverse complement strand
ATGTTCATGATTTCATGTTCATGATTTCATGTTCATGATTTCATGTTCATGATTTCATGTTCATGATTTCATGTTCATGATTTCATGTTCATGATTGCACAGAGCAGAAACAAAAAAAAACAATAAAATATATCAAGCAAACACCAAGACTAGAAAGGTCTAGATCACTGCAGAGCTTTCGAACGCTGAGAAACCTGTCCAAGTAAGCAACAAGGGAGCACGACTTGAAGAGACGGCATCCAAACTTGTCTGGTATGGAAGACGGGCCAGGACATATAAGCACGTCTCTCGACAGGCAATGTGTTACCAAGTTTCATCATCACGACAGCGTCTTTGTGGACAGCCAAGCCACTTTGCTCATGTGCAACCGTCTATCAGCCGCGGCCGCCGTGGGTCGAGACAAACGGCTTGTTGATCTCTTGGCGTCTGCGGATGCGGCTTTTCTTTTTCTTTTTTCTTTTTTTTTTTTTTTACTTCCGGACATACACTCTAAGCAATACTTCTTCCAGAATGTGATTGGCGTCAAGACTTTGTATGGTATGACCTGTCATGATGACATTGCCGTCAAGATGGATCTGTCTTGGGGGTTTAGCACCCCTCAACGGAACTTATCTGCTGTCTGCTTCCGTGGTTTCTCGTTACACTGCAGATTGCCAAACGAGAAAAGACGATTATGCATTCCCGATGAATGCAGGCAGCCCTGCATTTTCCCACCTGTGATTTTCCAAAGAGGAGTTGGCCAAGAGGATATGGAAATTATGCGAGTATGGAACATGCATATACATGGACACATATCACTCATCCCACTCGGTCCAGCAAGCCAAGTCGTCAAACCAATGATGAGCTGCTTATCAAGATATTTGTGTTTTCTTTTTTTTTTAATTCCCTTTTACAAGCGTAGATGGTGTCCTTATGCCACGCTGACATGTAGCACAGCAGCAAACAATTTTGCATGCCCTGTCAACTTGGGACCAGAGGCTTGCTGTTGTCTTTTGTTCAGCATCCGATGGGATGAACGAATGAATTCTTGGGATAGGGATGCAGCCATTATGGGGCTTCATCTAATCCAATCAA
>NW_021941018.1:0-1122 GCF_004337985.1 Pyricularia pennisetigena | reverse complement strand
ACCTAAAACTTTAATGAATGGATCCGGCATCCCGCCTAGGCTCTTCTGACAGCAAGTCTTTCTGGCCAAGCCCCATCTCCGTGGAGCCGTGTTAACCGGGCAGACGTCGGCGCCAACCCCAACCGGCGCTCAGCTGCCAGGAGCCAAGCCGGCATTAGCAAAGCCCTTCAAGCCCTCATCACTGTGGGCTAAGTGGATCCCCTTCCTCCAGCTTTTTTTGCCTGGGCCGCGCGTTCTGTGTCTGGGCACGGTCGTAGATATGACCTCACCGTTCCCTGCGCCACACCACAGCCATTCATGTGTTTGTTGTCTTGTGGTTTAGGTTTACTATGGTACCCTGACAAGACATGTCCATTTGTCAAAAAGCGTTCAACTTCTTTTGGATGAGATTGCTCGACGCTGGGCTGACGCGCCTGTTGGTCGGTCTAGAGTCTAGACTCTAGACTGCGCAGGTTCTGGTGGATAAACCCCAGGGCCCCATTTTGAACAATCAGCCACACGTTATGACGTTATGCTATACCTAGTGTTATTACGTCTTGGATCTTGGCGTCTCCGGGGGCTGTTTTTTTAGCAACGTACATTTCAGCATATAAGAGACTTGTAGCTGTTTGATCAAGCACAAGAATTATTCAGGGTGCATCCTCAAATTAAAGCACACATACAACCCAACTTTTTTTTTTCTCCTCATCTCTTGTTGCGCGTGCATTCCGGAACCTACCACACTCGGGGTTCTTCCAGACAAAAGACCAAACAATACAAACAATACAAAGCCTCCTTCTCTGCTTTTATACAGCAGCTTCAAAAGCCTCAGCAAACATGGAGTATCATATGCTTGAAGCAGTGAGTTGGCCCTCCACCATTACCCCGCCCCGTGAGAAGAAAAAGAAATACTGACGGTTGACCCCACAGCGCGCCCAAGGACGCGGCCGTCGTCTCGCAGCCGGCGCCATCGCCGGTATCGCCATCGCCGGCTTCGTCGTCTTTGTGGCCTTCCTCCTCTGCTGCTACTGCTGCTGCTTCCGCAAGAAGCGCGCCCGAAACCAGGAGAAGGTCCACTACGGCGGCCCTCCCATGGCCCACCAGAACGGCGGCGGTGGCTTCATGGGCAAGCTCAACGGCATG
>NW_021941017.1:0-1145 GCF_004337985.1 Pyricularia pennisetigena | reverse complement strand
CCAAAACAGTTTTGTCGTTGGGATCGAGGAGCTCATTCAGGGGATCGGTCATGTCGAGCCCTTCCTGCATCCCCTGATAATCTCGCATCAGTATAGATTTGATGACTGGCCGGCAAGTGATGTTCATGGCGCCCCAATACTTTGCTCTCAGTCTAGCGTCGAGGATGTTGTCGGCCGGAGTCTGGGGATCATGGTCATGAAAATTTGGCCACCAAAGACCTTCACTGTCTGTCAGGTTCGAGTATAGGATTTTCACCAAATCTATCAGGATGTATCCCTCTCTTTCAGACTTGGGTCCATATAGCGCTGTGTGCGCCTTGTTGAGTGTCTTCCGTAGCCATATTTGCGCGTGATAGCCGTAGACGACACGCTGGTCGATCCCACATTCGATCATGTGTTTCAAATTAGGGGTTGGCATGCGCTGCTCGTACTTGCTGATGCCCGACTGCTGTAGGTTCAACTCGGCAATAATGTCGCTGAAAATTTGGTCAGTACTGGCAAAAGAAAAAAAGAAAGAGAAACCACATGCCATTCAAGTTGCATACTTGTCCAGTATATGAGATAGTACCGGGTGTCTTTGATGTCTTGTGTTTGGCTGTTTGCAGCAGTGAGACGGGAGAAGTGGCTTGGTAAAAGCAGGTCAGCGACCAAATCCAGCCAATTCCTGGAGAGGGGAAGGGAAGGACTCACTCCTTAAGAAGATGCTGGGCCTTGATACAGGCATCATGGATATGCCAGTAACTCTCCATAACCCTGCTCAATTGGCCGTAGTAAAGACCAGCCAAAATACTGGCGTACACGTGCCATGCCGACGTCCCTGCCATTTGATTGCCCATAATGTCGGTGGCATTGGCTAGGTATTGCAGACCCGGAATCACATCGATGTTTCTCTTCATATGCTCTGATGTAGAACCAGAAGAGGCTCGCCTGCTACCTGTCGGGGGCCAAACTACCGAAGGCGGCGTCCCTTGGACGGGGGATGGTGGCACACCATTCCTAGAGGCCGAGGAACCTTGAGAGGGGTAGGGTTGAGAGTTGAAGGAACCTTGACCTTGCATCTCGCCATGCGTTGGAACGATATCGGGGATACGTTCCTTGTGTAAGCAGATCTCGCCCAGGGCAAGAATACAGAGAACTACAGCAGT
>NW_021941016.1:0-1185 GCF_004337985.1 Pyricularia pennisetigena | reverse complement strand
CTACTCTACCTCCCTGGGGTGGTTAAAAGCCCGATCCAGTACGTCATGACTTGAACCGCGACAATTGTATTGTCGATTCTGGGAGATACGAAATGACACCTACAATCTAGCATCGCAATGATGCCGAGATTTGTTCTGTCTGTCTGGCGCGGGCTCCTGTCGACACACGGCAGGGAGGTGGAGAGGTTGGGCATGGTGCGGTAGCGCATCTCGTTGAAGTCGTAAGAGGCTTTTTTATCGTTGACGATCAAATTCCTCCGAATGTCTTTTTTTGTATAAAACGTTGATTTCTCGTCTCTCAGATCCAACTTGTAGTTCAGCAAACCATCTCCCACTAGCCCATCTCAACTCTCCCGTGATAAAACACCAACCTATCCACAAAAAACAAACCAAAACAAAAAAAACCGCAATCATGGCCCCAAGCAAAGACAGCGTCCCCTCCGGCGACGTCTCGGACAACTCGTACATGAGCAGGCCCAGCGACCCGGTGCCCGTCGTCGGCGACGCCCAGGAGGTCGAGTCGTCCATCAGGCCAGGACAGGAGGATTCCGATGCTACTCTTGGTATGCCCCTCTCCATTTTGGTTTAATGGGCTTTGTGTTAAATCTCGCTTTTTTTTCTTCTCTCTCCTTTATTTGAACCAACGAAGAGAGAGAAAAAACACAACTGACTTCTTTCAACCTGAACAGAGCGTGATGACAAGGACGCCATCGACACCAGCAACATCATCGACGAGCCCAGGCCCAAGCCGGGCAAGGGCGCCCTGGCTGAGAAGGACTATAGCGACGAGGAGCTCGTCCAGGAGGGCGACCAGCCTTGAAACAAATTAGTTGGTTTTCATATTTGTTTGTGAAGAGTAGATGAATGTATTTTGGTCTCTACAACTTTGGTGCAATTGACAGCGTCGAATGTTATTGGTTTTGGCCATCAAGGCTTGGAGTGTCGTGATGCAATTCGACATAGTTCCGCTCAGTATTCGCAGCGACCAACCCCTGAATGAATATACTGGACTTGAACAGCCAACGCGGGACCTCTGAGTCCCAAACCTTGTGTGGCCCACTGGCACATTCAATCAACTGTAGTAGATATCCGTGTAAGCAGCTGTTGACAGCACCCTAGGGCCACTTACTTCGAAGAGAGACAAAAAAAAAAAAAAAAAAAAAAAAAAAAAAAAAAAAAAAAAAA
>NW_021941015.1:0-1190 GCF_004337985.1 Pyricularia pennisetigena | reverse complement strand
AACCAGAGGGCTGCATCCCGGAGCACCTGATAGGAGGCTCAGAGAGACGAGGATTGTGTGGTAGAAGGATTTTTTTTTTTTTTTTTTTTTTTTTTGAAAAAGCCGGCCAGTCCAACAAGTAGTCAGTCATTTTTTTCTAATGTGGAGCAAACATTCCTTATCAATTAAATACTATATTGGGATGAGATTGGGTGTGAAAAAGGAGTCTCCCTGCTACCTTCCTGCCTGTCTACATATCTACTAGGATTTTTTGCCTAGCTTTCTTCCAACCTCTTAACCCGTCTCCCTCCCTAGTTAAATCTGCCAGACATAGTAATTTCTTTCAAATTTGGTCATGAGAGGGAAAAGGTTTGGGCCTTCCGTTGCCGAAATGCGTGGCATCCCGACGTGACTAGTTGCACTGAGACTATGACAGAAAACGACTTTTGTATCCCCCGACCGTGCAACCTGGAAACAGTCATAAACTTGTGTCGGAGGTGACGACAACTGTCCGGTGAAGACTCCACTTGAAGGCTAGATCCAGCTACACAAGCATATAGAGGTCAACACGGCAGCCTAGATACGGTAGGCAAACAAGAAGTCAAGTCCAAAAGTTGGCGCATATCCATGCGGCTGACAATGAGGTAGCAATGCAGCAGCACATGCCAAACCATCAAGGACTGCTCGGCCAGAAAGAGTTAGAGTGAAGTCTCGATGGTTAAATTGGTTGCTGCATTGCTTATGGAGTGAGGGATGGGGAATGGTGTTCACTTGCATCGTGTGGATGAGTACAAATGTGGAGGGAAAATAAATTCAGGTGAAGAAAGGCCTATAGGTACTTTGGGTTTGTTGCCAATATACCACCTACTCATATGGAATAACCTCGCATTTTTATCTAGGCCATGTAACGTCAGCAATAACAAGAGAAGCAATTCCCACAGTCAGAACGCAAAATTGGTTTAGGCTGATTCTGTTGGGTGAAGGAAAGTAGGCTTGGCTGGTCGCAAGGATGTAAGCAAACAGAGGCTTGACAGGCCCCATGGGGCAGCTTGGGCGGGTAGGCGACCCAATATCTACAAACTGCACCGATGCTGAGCCGGGTTCGGCTCCTAGTTTTCGGACCTTCTTGGCCGCCCTGTACGATTGCGCCCTGTCCGCCAAGTCGGCTGTGCGGTTGCACATGTCACGGCCATTTCGCTTTCAGTCCAAGA
>NW_021941014.1:0-1190 GCF_004337985.1 Pyricularia pennisetigena | reverse complement strand
TTTTTTTCTCAAGAAAAAAAATCTTTTTAGGGGTCTCAGGGTTTCAAATCTCACACACTTATCCCCCACATATTTTACCTTTTTAACATGGCCAGACCCTGAACTGATTCATACATGCACCGTATTCCTTTAAAAAGCCATGCTGGGAGTAGTAAGGAGCTGGTATACTATTTGGTTTTAGCTCCTTTGTCCGGTTAGTGCGCCGGCGGGGCGGGGAAGTCGGAAGGAAGCTGATCCTTGTCCACAGTCCTCTACTGCGAGTAGTGCACCATACATTCTCTCTCTTGACCAACCCCTCTCCGGCTCCGCCATAGGTTCGAGTTCCGGAACCACACCCCGGGCCCGAAGGGTGAAGACAGAATGAATGGTAAGACACAGCAAACGTGTTTGCTTCTGGCCACGCGTAATGGAAAACTTCCATGCATTGCCTAGCTGTTATACGACGGTATTAATCGATGTTCGTGGCGCTTTGCCTCAGGGGGCTTCGTTGACCTCACCATGTGTGGGTGGCACCCCGATGGAATGTTTTGATTTTCTCGTATATGGATTTTGTTTTGGTTGGTTTTCATTTTTCTTAGTCTTAACCTGAGCCGAAGGGGGGGCGTGTGTGCTATCAACAAAAAGCTGTCATCTTTTCGTACAAGTCGATCATAAATCCGTCTCTCTATCTATCTCCCGGAGAAAGCAGGAAAACAAGACTTGTTTCTCAACCGGCGTCACGGGCTAGCGCCCAACGCCGTCTCTACCGCAACGATGGGAATGACCGGTACGATTTAGGTGGGCTTGGCAAAGTCCCCGACCCATCATCCTGATTGTTTGGGACAACGGCGCCCGTTGGGCTCCCAGGAGTGAAAAAGAATGAATATGGTTTTGTCTCTAGCCGGCAAGCCGGTCCTGTCCTATTCACAAAGAAAAGGTCGATCAGGCCTTTGTAGGTTAGTCAAATGGGGGAGTCTTCCGGGGTTCCACTCTTTGTTTTTTTTTTCATGTCTTCGATGTCCCGCGTTGGGTGCCAGCAAAACTTGGCATTCGGTACATCTGCGGTTTGTTTGATTTTCCAACTACAGGGCTTTCCGTTGCTACAATACTTCTTTGTAGAGCAAGGAAGAAAAAGGTAGAGAAGGATACGGAGAAAATCACGCGTGTAAGCAAATAACGCACCTAAAGCTTTTTTTTTTTTTTTTTTTTTT
>NW_021941013.1:0-1205 GCF_004337985.1 Pyricularia pennisetigena | reverse complement strand
GATAAAAGATACTTTGAATCGCTTAACTTTTTTTTTTTTTTTTTTTTTTTTTTTTGCTCTCCCACAATTCTTTTCACCCTCCGTTTGGTGTTGGTCTGATATATCTAATGGCCTAGCAAAGCCTCGAGGGCCTTAAAGTCAATAGTAAACAATGTACACAACCCGAAGTAAAGGCATTTGAGCTATGCATCTGGTTATTTAATATAATTCATTCATTTTTCACTTCTTTACGTCACAAATTCACCCTGTGAGACCTCTTACTCTTCTGTACTGAGATATCAGACTCTGGCGGAGCACGCGTGCTGGGGGAAACGGTACTTGGAAGAGCAGGTACTGTAACCATCAGTTTGCATGCATGTCACGCGGTACACGCTGCGCAATGTGCCACACGGCCGATGGAACAGTACTCCTCACCTGCCCCCGATCTATGAGTACACACCCCTGTAATAATGGGAGGCCCAGGCCTCAAGCTCAGATCAAGGCCCATCCATGTACCGTAGTTAGCGAGTCCATCCATCCAGGTTCGAGTCTACATGTGTTCGTGCAGCAAATGTTTCCGCCCCATCTACTTGTACCTCATTTTGAATCCCATCCGTCCCAACTAACATTTCATCGTTCAGTAGCCCAACCCAGTCCCCTCGATTCTCAGGCGCTACGCCCTGCCCTAATCGAATCGGAAACCCAGAACCTAGACAATGACTGACTGGTGAACCATTTGAGCTTATACAGTCTGACAGCTCCAGAGTTCTCAAGTCGTTCGTTCATTTGTCTTTGTCGATCCCCGACTAATTGGGGTTCGATTTTAATTTTCATCACCAAAAGTCCCATCCCACGCGATTCCGATACATCACCTAAAACTACCGGGCGGAACCTGCGCCCGCTCGCTACTTCTGCTTTGTCCTGGACTTTTAGGCCCTTCCATCAGTTTGCACTAGAGAGTCGAGACCGTCTCGCGATTGGAGCATCGCTCACCCCGAACGTGTTCTGTGCTGGGCCACTTTGGTGTTGTGCCTTGCATCATCCCAACCAACACTGGCCGTGTTTGCGCGCGCGCGTGCACCAGCATCTCGAGCAACCTGTGGTACCAGAGCACAGAGCCCAGAGCAACATTCGAGACGACGCTCCAGGGACATCATAAGGTATGGGACCATAACAAACAACTGCGAGCTGAACGACCCCTCAAGTTCCTTCCTGTCCCGCGCTCT
>NW_021941012.1:0-1208 GCF_004337985.1 Pyricularia pennisetigena | reverse complement strand
TAGATACGGT
This sequence comes from Pyricularia pennisetigena, assembly GCF_004337985.1. Lineage (NCBI taxonomy): Eukaryota > Fungi > Ascomycota > Sordariomycetes > Magnaporthales > Pyriculariaceae > Pyricularia > Pyricularia pennisetigena. The sequence continues at coordinate 1,198 of NW_021941012.1, read as the reverse complement.
GGCGTCGAGTGGTTCAGGTGAGTGGATGATTGGATTGTTGGGTGCTGATTAGGTAGATGCAAAACATGAGCAGTCACCTTTATTTCATTTTATTGAGTGTGATTTGTATCGTGTATTGCTACTGTAACAGTACCTGTGGTCAGACGTTCCTGGGTAGAGTGGGCATGTTTCCGGGTTCGGGTATTACACGGCAAATGATATGTGGAGGAAAAGGACTGCCTGATATTTCATTCTACCACAAACCGGGACCCCCGTCAAAAACCCAGATTCCAGTCAATGGACGTCCTGCGAAAACAAGAAAACAAAAATAAATAAAAAAAGACTCACGTCGGGAAGCCCGTGAATAAAATGTCAAGCACTGTAGAGAGAGTCAAATAGCCAGTTGCTCTCCCGAGTCAGACAAACATCTTCCATAACCACAATTTGGCTCATCGGACCAAGGCGCAAGCGAAGGGTTGGGTTTGTCGAGTGTATATCAATACCAGAAGGCCTAAATTGGAATCAAGCTCCGCTTTGAGGGAGATTCGATCATATTGGTAATATGATGGTCTATTATACCGTTGCACCAACGCTGGGGCCAACAGTTTGGCCTTGGCCATTGACGTGATACAAGTGAGATTTGGAACTGCCAATATGTAAGTACCGTAGTCCATGTTCCAGATTTCTTAGGCAGATTGATTGATCATTAACAACCGAGACGACTAATGAGTGTCCATCTAACAATTGACTGCAAAGTACGAAGTATCAGGTGCTGTACCTTATCGTGTTATACTCCACATATCAGGAGAAGGGGCGGTTAGCTTGAACGGCTGGCTGAATCTGGGCGAATAGTAATTAGCCCCAGCTCAAAAGAGGAAAAAAAAAAAGTGATAAAACAACGGTGGCAACGGTGGCCGCCGAAACACATTGATCAACCTGCATCCATCAAATTTAGCGAATGGCATGCCCCACGAGAAAAAGAAACGCCCAGCCTATTCCGGGGTAGTCCAAAAGGTGGCAGAATGAGACATGCACCAAGGCATGACTTATCACTGCAGACAGCTCCGCGGCTAAAAAGAAAGAAAAGCTGAGGACGACGTCTTCGAATTGGAGGGCTTCCCGTGGCGGCTCCGCGCAAACCACAACCCGCGTTGGGCAATTCCCTTGTAGCTCCATAGGTCTTTTTTTTTTTTTTTTTTTTTTTTGCATGTCGTCTTGT
>NW_021941011.1:0-1216 GCF_004337985.1 Pyricularia pennisetigena | reverse complement strand
AAAAAAAAAAAAAAAAAAAAAAAAAAAAGGACCCCAAAGAAATAAGTCTGGACAGCACCTTGGACAAACAACATACCCGAATGGAGCTCCGTAAACATGCAAGAATCGTAACTATATACCCAAAACCTCCATGTCGATTGACAACCCTGACAAAGTAATAATACACCAATCTTACAATTCCACATATACTCTACTCTATAGCTTTGGTGACAATATACATGAGGACACACTGCTTTAGATGTGCCACCCCAACTCACTCCCAGCTATCATCGTCGAAACAAACCATCCATGTGTTGGTAGTGGTCTCACCCGCACTCCTCTGTCCGCCTCACGCCCCAATCATGGCGGCCGAGGCCGCCTGATTATATCCCGAGGGGCCATCCTCCTGGCTGTCACCAGCCCTCGTGTCAGACCGAGCTCCATGTCGGAGACTCGGACAATGCCACGCCGCCTCCCCGACATCAAATATACGCCGCCTCCACACGCCCGTCTAACCAGAGACCAACAGCACCACGCTGCCAAACTGCCTCCTCACGTCCTCCTTCTCGACATCGTGTGTGTCCTCGACCTCGCCCCACACATTGGTCTGCCAGTTGACCTCGACGCTGACGGCCTGCGCGGCCTCCTCGACCCCAAACGCGGGGGCAGCCGCACCGTCCTCAGCCTGCAGCGCGGGGCTCCACTCGCACACTAACCGCGTGGCCGCAAGGAGGCCCTTGCCCGCCAGCGTGGCCCTCTCCACGCCCGCGAGGTCCCAGCTGCTCAGGCCCAGCAGCCAGCCGCGGATGACATCTCGCACGCCGGGCGCCTGCGGCTTGGGCAGGAGGCCGCCGTCGTCCAGGGCCGGCTCGATCTTGACGCCTGGCCAGACCTTGGCCTGGAGGTGGGCGATGATGGGTCTGGCCGCGTCCTCCTGCGCCTGGCGGAGTGTGCGCCCGTCGGCGGCCTCGTCGCCGCCCGCAGGAGCCCAACACAGCAGCGTGTCCGTGTCGAGGTATCTGAGCACCGTGTCGACGATCGAGGTGCGTATCGAGCCATCCGCGGCGTCGTCGGCCGCAAGGTCGATCGCGCGACATACCAGGCTCGTCAGCGGGATCAGGTGCTGCTTGGTCGCCTGCTGTGCGCTCTCCAGCTGGTCCCACTCGAGTGCCAGTGCGTATGCCAGCTGCGGCTTGGAAAGGGGTATGCGGATGATTTCCTTGGTGGTCGGGTGTCG